>NC_088212.1:55008739-55156239 GCF_036934945.1 Oncorhynchus masou masou
CATGGCCTTCCTTCTGACGTCGTTTCCGACAGAGGCCCGCAGTTCACGTCCCAATTTTGGAGGGAGTTTGCCGTTTGATTGGGGCTTCCGTCAGTCTCTCGTCCGGCTTTCATCCCCAGTCTAACGGTCAAGCCGAACGGGCCAATCAGACTGTTGGTCGCATTTTACGCAGTCTTTCTTTTCGTAACCCTGCGTCTTGGTCAGAACAGCTCCCCTGGGCAGAGTACGCCCACAACTCGCTTCCCTCGTCTGCTACCGGTCTATCCCCTTTTCAGAGTAGCCTCGGGTACCAGCCTCCGCTGTTCTCTTTCTCAGCTCGCCGAGTCCTGCGTCCCCTCCGCTCAGGCTTTTGTCCAGCGTTGCGAGCGCACCTGGAAGGGGTCAGGTCGGCACTTTGCCGTAATAGGGCGCAGACTGTGAGGGCCGCTAATAAAGCGTAGGACCAAGAGTCCTAGATATTGTTGCGGTCAGAGAGTATGGCTCTCCACTCAGAACCTTCCCCTTAAGACAGCTTCTCGCAAGTTGGCCCCGCGGTTCATTGGTCCGTTCCGTATTTCTCAGGTCATTAATCCTGTCGCAGTGCGACTTCTTCTCCAGCGCTATCTTCGTCGCGTTCACCCGGTCTTCCATGTCTCCTGTGTTAAGCCCGTTCTTCGCGCCCCCCCCGCTCGTCCCTCCCCCCATCCTTGTCGAGGGCGCACCCATCTACAGGGTTCGTAAGATTTTGGACATGCGCCCTCGGGGCCGTGGTCATCAGTACCTAGTGGATTGGGAGGGGTACGGTCCTGAGGAGAGGAGTTGGGTTCCCTCTCGGGACGTGCTGGACCGTTCGCTGATCGATGATTTCCTCCGTTGCCGCCAGGTTTCCTCCTCAAGTGCGCCAGGAGGCGCTCGGTGAGTGGGGGGGGGTACTGTCATGTCTTGTTATGTCTGTTCCTGTCCTTTCTCTTCACTCTGTCTCTCTCTGCTGGTCTTTTTAGGTTACCTTCTCTGTCTCTCATTCTTCAGCTGTTCTACATTTACCCTAACTAGCTCATTCACTCTTTCCCCACCTGTTCTCTCTTCCCCTCTGATTAGGTCTCTATTTCTCTCTCTGTTCCTGCTACTTTCAGTGTCTGATTCTTGTTTGTGTTTTTGATACCAGAAGCAAGCTGTCGTCCCGTTTGCTTCCACCTTGTCCTATCCTGTCGGAGTCTGCCTGGCAGGTGCATCCTGCATTATACTACGTTGACAGTGAGATATGGAAAGCTTGTCACACCGTGTGGGTATTCCTGAACTTATACAGTGTCAGCCTGACATCATCTTTACCAATTGGAGGATAACAAAACACTAGTGATAGAGGAAATGTTTTTAAAAGTTACATATCTCAATATTATTTTGGGACGATATAGAGCCAGCTTCTAGTCCTAAAAACAGGAAATTAGTTACCTCTGGGTTGTTTAGCAATTCCTATCGGGAAAATTAATTGGGAAAGAATAGGATTTTGTGATAAACACCGGAAATAAGATCTGAGCTTAACACAGGCTTAGCAGATCGTATATGTTTTGTTCTATGAGATAATAGCAGTCAGTTATCTTGACCTTTGAGTTATGAAGCGGACTATGGTCTAGCACTAACACCGAAGCTCCAGCCACCTCAGTACTCCAAAAGACTTACTGCATGCCTAGACCCTGTGCCAGGCGCTACACAGATGATGACGGCCAGCCACCTTGTGTAGAACGACATGAGTCCAGTGGGGCCCATCCTGATCGTGACGGTGCTGCTGACCTGGCAGAAATTCAAAGCATGCCGTGACCACCTCACAGCTGGACCCACCAAGATCAACGACAAGACAGAGAACTACTGGGCTTGGAAGTCAACTTTCACCAATGCCATTGAAGGCCTCGACCTGAGCCTATTGAGGAACCCAACCTACTGATTAACCCTTTCATGGGTGAGTTCCAAATATCTCTAACGGTCGCCCCGGCGTGTGTTTTTTATGCATGTGATTTTAGAACGTTCTCTCCATTCCAAAATGTGATTGTTACGCAACAGTACATTTAATACATGCTGCTCGAAAAACCACGGCACGCAGCCTGTTTTTATTTATAGGCTGTTTTCAACTTGTCAATGTCAAATTATTTTCAAACAAGTTTTTTTTCTAAGAATAGTTTGAATTGAGGTGTGTTCTACCTCCTTCATTCACATAAAAGTAGTCATTTTTACTTTTGCGGACCAATTAATTTTACAGACATTTCTGACCCCGACAAAATTCCCCAAACACTTCCCAATTGTTAGTGCAGTTCAAGTCTGCAGACATTTGCTCATCTCCCGTCCTGCACACACGTGTTCACATTTTCCGTCTGTTGCCTGCATCACAGTCATAGTTGTTTTCGTTACCAATAATAACTTTGAAATGTGTGCGTTTCTATCAAAGTAAGTGCCTTATTACGTTAAAATACTTTCTGCATGTCGTGTTATGTCGTTTCTACTGTAGCATAATATTTGTGTATATTCCTTATAACCGCGGACACCGAGGTAACGTTACTCATTTCATAACCTTTATGGTGTTATACTCAATGCTTAGGTAGCTAGCTACATTATTCTATTAGCTCTGGAAAACAATGCTAATTGCATCAGAGAAGTATTAGCATGTGTTATATTTTGAAGCTGCCCTGGCCTTATGACTTCCAAGTGGAGCAGCTGTCAAAGGCACAGCTTTTCAGTGCTAGAGGCATCACTACAGACACCCAGGTTCAAAACCAGACTGTGTTTCTACCAAAGTAAGTACTTTATTACATTATAATAGTTTCTGTATGTCGTGTTATACTGTAGCCCACTGTGTGTATGGAGCATAATATATTTGTGTATATTCCTTATAACCGCGGACACGCGAGGTAACGTTACTCATTTCATAACCTTTGCAAACATAGGATCTGTGCTCCAGTATTCTCTTAGGGAGTTCTTCTTTACTATCCCTATGAGGACTGTCACCAGGAGGGTATACATTTCACTAATTGTGGTTGGCCCCGCCACTCCTGGGTCTCTCTTCTCCTGTAGCTCCAAGGCATAGTGATTGGTCTCTGCTATGTCTCCCACCAGCTCCTCTGCCAGAAACAACTTGAAACACTCTGCCTCAGATGGAAATGGGAGCGTTGCACTCCAGACTGGGACTCATCAAAGCAAACAGCTGGGCCAGGAGGGGTGAAATGGCTGGCAGCCTTCCAGCTACCACAGAACTCCTGTACTTCATCCACTATCGGTCTGCCTCCATCACCACCAGCATCTTCAAGTGGAACTAGGACTTTGTCAATTGACAAGGGGTCCTCAGATTCAGGGTTCTCAATGGCTGGGGGGCAGCTCCTCACTGTCACTCTCAGTATCTGATTCTCGACTTACAGACTCATTGTCAGATTTTTTTTTAAATCTCCAGAATTTCCACATTTGTGAGTTGTCTCCTTTTGAAAGACATTGCTAATGCTACAGTTGAGCTCACTAGCTACGTACATAAACAACAACACTGAATGGCTCAGAGTGGGAGTGAGAGGTTACGTGATTGACTGCCTGCACGCACCATTTGTATCAATAAATCACTATCAGAAAATGTTTTGTGTGGTAATTGATAAATGTACTGTTTTATTCACATGTTTTTCAAGTACCGGTCATAAATCATGCATTCCGATTCTTGCATAGATTGTAATGGGCACATATTATGTATGTAAAATCATTTTATGAAGGTTGTACTGATTATGATGAGCTAAGCTAATTCCAGCTATGTGTGGAGTCATGTTTGTTGACATTCAATGCATTCTGGGTTTCACATAATCGTCTGTCGGACCAAAGATGCTATAACAAAATGAGGTGAGTAAGGGTTCCAATTTTTTGAGAACTTCAGGAAGTGAATGGTGGGACGTGATCGATGGTAGACGACACACCCCTTCAACATGCATACTATAAACAGACCAAACTCATCTTGTCTTCTCTTATTATTACATTTACATTTAAGTCATTTAGCAGACGCTCTTATCCAGAGCGACTATCTTTGGTTTCTGTGATGGCGGCGCGCTGAAACTAATCATCGTCGGATTACTTTCGATTTCTAGAAAGTGTTTTACTCAGTTATTTCGATCAATGGTGAGCTCACCCGTGATGTGATCAATTATAAATAGTAATTGCTATTAGCTAATCCATATTGTAGTTTATGTCAGCCGAGAGTTATAAAATATGACCGCTTGTGTTGCGTCAATCTTTCCTCAGTTAGCGCTAGGACAAATGTAGCCTACAGTTTGGATGATTGTGTTATGCTATAGATACGTCTGTGAATATCTGAACATTGCATCCAAAAATAAACTGCTCACATTCTGGACATAATTTTGTAAGGACTGTGTTTGTGTAAATAGTTTCTGAAAAAAGTGTGGCAAGCTCAAATGCTGATTATTGCGTCATTCGAAACTGGCCATTCAAAATAAGCTTTCTAATCACACAGGTGTGACCGTACGCTTCAGGGAACACTGTTGAACAATCACACCCATGTGATGGTACGTATGAAAGGGTTAAGTGGCTTGGACCAGAGTCTGCTGAAAACGTGAGAAGAATGAGGTCTGTCCATGTCAATCACCCTGCTGCAGCCCTCAGTATGGCCTGGCAATGGCTAGAGGAGATCTAGGAGTCTGCTGAAGCTATGGAGGCAGCCCTCTTCAACAAGCTTGAACAATTTCCAAAAACCTCAGAAAAAAGACCCTCAGCATCCTAGACACCTCGGTGACCTTCTGCTCTAGTTGGAGGCAGCCAAAGCTTAAGGTTACCTACCCGGTCTGTCCTACTTGGACACTGCAAGAGGGGTCAGTCCTTCCTGGAAAAGCTTCCCTTCAGCCTACAAGAGAAGTGGATATCACAGGGGACCAGATACAAACAACAGCACGGTGTCAGCTTCCCACCCTTCACATTCTTATCCAGTGTAATCCGTGCTGAAGCAAAGATGAGGAATGACCCAAGCTTCATCACTTCCACTTTTGGCCAACTATCATCTAAAGGAAAGAAATTCTCAATGAGAACGGCAAGATCCCCTATCACTATGCACAAGACAGAAGTGGACAACGCCATCCAGGAAGATAAATCTAAGATGGATGACCCTAACAAACAGTGCCCTATCCACAAAAAGCCACACCCTCTGCGAAAGTGTAGATGATTTAGGGAAACTCATTGAAGTGAAGAAAACTTCACTTAAAGAGTACTCTTTGTATGCTTTCAGTGTCTCCTCAACCACAGGCGAAGAACTGTAAAATGTCTCACCTTACACCCTCAAAACGTGTGCAGGTGTCTCAGAGACCATGGGCCGGAGAGTGAGAGGCTTCATTGTAGAATCAGCTGATGGAAAGGTATGTTTACATCTTCCCACACTCAGTGTGGAATGAGCTTCCGAACAATAGGGCAGAAATCCCTACACCAGATGCTGCAAGGTAACACCCTCACCTCAAGTTCTTTGACACCAAGATACCTCCCCTGGAACCTCAGGTTGAGATCCTGCTACTACTAGGGAGAGACATCATCCAGGTCCACAAGGTGCTAGAGCAACGCAACAGGCCTCTGTACGCCCCCTTCGCATAGCGCCTAACCCTCGGCTGGGTCATAGTGGGAGATGTCTGTCTTGGCGGGGCACACAATGCCTTCAAGACAAATATTCTTGAGAATGGGCCTCATGAGTCAATGTCTCAGCATCTTCCATGTCAAGGAGAGCTTCAGCCATACCCCTCAGCCTCAAAGTTCTGCCACCCCGTTCCTGAGGCTGAGAGAAATGGATTATGCTACACACAAAATATGATTACAAACTGGCTCCCTCAATGGAGGATCTCGCCTTCCTGAAGATGACGGAGAAAGAGTTCCATCAGGATGCATCAAACAGCTGGGTTGCTCTGCTCACTTTCCGTAGCCACGGCAATGACTCCCCAACAACCGCGCCCTGGCCAACAATCGCCTCACTTCACTCACACGTACGAACAAGAAACATCCAGAGATGAAGGACCACTTCATTGAGTTCATGCACATCTTTGAGAATGAGCATGCTGAAATTGCTCCACTCTTACAAGCAGCTGAAGAGTGCTGGTATCTTCCAATCTTTGGGGTGTATCATCCACAAAAACCCAGACAGATAAGAGTGGTATTTGACTCCATTACCCAGCACCACAGGGTATCGCTGAACAACTTCCTGCTTACCGGTCCCAACATGAACAACAGTCTGCTTGGGGTACTACTCAGCCTATCACATTGATATCCAACTTGACGCTGTCACATTCTACTCCGACAGCAAAGTAGTCCTGGGTTACATTCACAACAACTCCAGATGATACTATGTATATGTAAACAACAGGGTGCAGCATATCTGGAGATCAACCAACCTACTGACCAGAACCCTTCTAATCAGTTCCTGCAGGAAGCATGACTCAAAGCACATGGTTGACAGGACCAGCTTCCTTGCTCAGGTCAGCAGAGCCAGAAACTCCTCAGACACCTCTTGACTTGGTTGACTCCGTATCTGACATCAAGATCCGCTCCCAAGATACTTGGCAGGCCACCAACGTCTCCAGTAAGATGTTTGACCTCAAGCGCTTGAGAGGTAAAGGTAAAGCCATTCCTAAGCAGACCCCACTCTTCAATCTGTGCCCCTAATTCGATGATTCAGGCCTACTGAGGATTGGAGGACGCCTGTCCCAAGCAAATCTTGGCCAAGACGAAATCAACCCTCTCATACTCCCTGTACGGTGACACATCACTACTCTACTCCTCTGCAACCACCACGAGCAGGTCCACCATCAAGGGCGCCACTTCACTGAGGGTGCATTGAGAGAAGCTGGTCTGTTTGTCATTGGTGGGAAACGTCGCATCAAATGACACATTGATAGAAGACTACGTGGGAAGATGGAATCTAAGAAGAAGTCTGACCTGCCCGTGGATCACCTTAGTACGGATCCTCCCTTCTCCTTCATCGGGTTGGATGTGTTTGGGCCATGGATGGTTGCAGCATGTCACACAAGAAGTGGCATAGCAAGGAGTAAGAGTTAGGCTGTGCTGTTCACATGTATGATCAGCTGGAAGAGAATGTTCGGAATCATGAGGCGCATCCTGGATTTCATGTTGCTGAAGGTGGGTCCATCCAAGCTTACTCACAAAGTCTTGACCACATTTACGGAGGAAGTCTCAGCCATTATGAATGCTTGTCCACTGGTTCCTGTGTCTATGGATCCAGACCCCCCCCCATCTTGACACTAGCGACACTACTCACCCAAAAGGTCGCTGCCATTCCCCCTCCACAGGGGATTTTAACAAGAAAGACCTCTTCACCTTCTGGCACCGTTGGAAGAAAGAATATCTTCCTTCCCTGCAGTGTCATCGGAAGTAGCAAAATGAGAAGCCCAACCTTCAGCCAGGAGACATTGTGGTGCTGAAAGACAGCCAAGCTAAAATGAACAATTGTCCCATGGACATCGTCACATAGACCTTTCCCGGCAGAGATGAAAAGTTGAGAAAGGTCAAAGTCAAGACAGCAAGGGAGAGGTCATGCAAGACCTTCCTGCGTCCAGTCTCAGAGGCTATCCTACTCCTCTCTCCTGAGACTGTTAAGTAACATTGAAGTTCTAACCTGCATAGTCTTAATGGTTAATGGTCGTATGAAACAGGTTTCCCTCAAGAATTTCCCTATATTTAGCACCATCCATCATTCCTTCAAATCTGACCAGTTTCCCAGTTCCTGCAGGTGAAAAACATCCCCACAGCATGATGCTGCCACCATGCATCACTGTGGGGATAGGGTTCTCGGGGGGAGGTTCTCAGGGTGATGTGAGGTGTTGGGTTTGCACCAGACATAGAGTTTTACTTAATGGCCAAAAAGCTCAATTTTAGTCTCATCTGACCAGAGTACCTTCTTCCATATGTTTAGGGAGACTCCCACATGCCTTTTGGCGAACACCAAACGTGTTGGCTTATTTATTTCTTTAAGCAATGGCTTTTTCGGTCACTCTCCTGTGTATAGCTTAAAGTGGTCCTATGGACAGATACTCGCTTGCTTGGTGGTGCCCCTTGCTTAGTGGTGTTGCAGACTCTGGGGCCTTTCAGAACAGGTGTGTATATATACTGAGATCATGTGACACTTAGTTAAATAGGGTCCACCTGTGTGCAATCTAATTATGTGATTTCTGAAGGTAATTGGTTGTACCAGATCTTATTTAGGGGCTTCATAGCAAAGGGGGTGAATACATATGCACGCACCATTTTTCACCACTTTATTTTTTATAATTTTTTTAAACAAGTTATATTTCTAACTTCACTTCACCAATTTGGACTATTTTGTGTATGTCCAGACGTTATGAAGCAGACGTTATGAAACGCCATCCTTCTTGCTATCATTTTGTAGAAACATTGTCTGTAAGTAAAATTAATCACAACATATTTGGCATTGAATTCTTGATGATATTTTGCATGGATGATCATTTTAATGAAATTTATGAATCTTCTTGATAACAACATGGATATCTGTTCAGTGCATTTGATCTTGTCATGTTTTGGAGAATTACTTACATCCTGTTTAATGCATAATGCTGCATATTTCTGTGTTTATGAAAATGTATACAAATACATGTTGTGTTATTATTGAGAATTAAGCCTATCAAATCATTTGTCACGTGCGCCGAATACAACAGGTGTAGACCTTACAGTGAAATGCTAGCTTACAGGCTCTAACCAATAGTGCGAAAAAAAATGTGTGTGTGTGTGTGTGTAAAACAACAGTAAAAAGAGATTTTAAAAAACAGTAGCAAGGCTATATACAGACACCGGTTTTATTGGTTAAAGTGACTATGCATATATGATGAACAGAGACTAGCAGTAGCGTAAAAATAGGAGTTGACGGGTGGTGGGACACAATGCAGATCGCCCGGTTAGCCAATGTGCGGGAGCACTGGTTGGTCGGGCCAATTGAGGTAGTATGTACATTAATGTATAGTTAAAGTGCATATGCATATATGATAAACAGAGAGTAGCAGCAGCCTACAAGAGGGGTGGGTGGGGCACATTAGAAGTCTTACTAATTTTTTTCTTTTTTTTTCTCCAATGAACCATGGCGGAGTTAGTTCCTTCAAAAAAAACGCCATTACTATTTATCTCTATTATATTTGAATTAAGTATCGATTTGTACACAAATATACATACATACATACATACATACATACATACATACATACATACATACATACATACATACATACATACATACATACATACATACATACATTCAAACCCCTTCTCTTTTTCCAGATTGTTACTTTAAAGCCTTATTCTAAAATGGATTTAATAGTTTTCTCCCCATCAATCTACATACCATACCCAATAATGACAAAGCAAAACCTGTTTTTTTATACATTTTTGCAAACTTATAAAAAATAACAAATAAACTGAAATATCACATTTACCTAAGTATTCAGACCCTTTACTCAGTACTTTGTTGAAGCACTTTAGGCAGTAATTACAGCCATGAGTCTTCTTGGGTATGACGCTACAAGCTTGGCACACCATTCTTCTCTACAGATCCTCTCAAGCTTTGTCAGGTTGGATGAAGAGCGTCACTGCACAGCTATTTTCAGGTCTCTCCAGAGATGTTCGATCGTGTTCAAGTCAGGGCTCTGGCTGGGCCAGTCAAGGACATTCAGAGACATGTCCCAATAATCCAGCATTATCTTGGCTGTGTGCTTAGGGTTGTTGTGTTGTTGGAAAGTGAACCTTTTCCCCAGTCTGAGGTCCTGAGCACTCTAGAGCATTTTTTCATCAAGGATCTCTCTGTACATTTCTCTGTTCATATTTCCCTCAATCCTGACTAGTCTCCGGGTCCCTACTGCTGAAAAACATCCCACAGCATGATGCTGCCACCACCATGCTTCACTGTAGGGATGGTATTGGCCAGGTGATGAGCAGTGCCTGTTTTTTCAGGTCAAATTGTTCAATCTTGGTTTTATCAGACCAGAGAATCTTGTTTCTCATGGTCAGAGTCATTTAGGTGCTTTTGTAAAACTCCAAGCAGGCTGTCATGTGCCTTTTACTTCTGTCTGGCTACTCTACCATAAAGGCCTGATTGGTGGAGTGCTGCAGAGATGGTTGTCTTTCTGGAAGGTTCTCCCATCTCCACAGAGGAATTCTGGGGCTCCCTGACCAAGGCCCATTGCTCCCGATTGCTCAGTTTGGCTGGGTGGCCAGCTCTAGGAAGAGTCTTGCTGGTTCCAAACTTCTTCCATTTAAGAATGATGGAGGCCACTGTGTTCTTGGGACCTTCAATGCTGCAGAAATGTTTTGGTAACCTTAATATAGATCGGTGTGTGCCTTTCTAAATCATGTCCAATCAATTGAATTTACCACATAAAGTTAGACCTCTCAAGGATGATCAATAGAAACAGGATGTACCTAAGCTCAATATCTAGTATCATAGCAAAGGGTCTGAATGTAAATAAGGTATATATAAGGTAAATGTATTTTATATAAATTACAAAAATGTCTAAAAAACTGTTTTAGCTTTGTCATTATGGGGTATTGTGTGTAGATTGATGAGGTACTTTTATCTCAGCACCTTTATTTCTCTGACTCATCAAAGCTTGTTTTCTCATGCCGTCTCTTGTCTCTCTGCAGCAGAGATATGGTGAGAAATATGTTCGGAACATCAAATCGCAATATCGAATGACAATACCTTTTAGAATCGTGACAACTGCAATAGAGTATCGTGATAATATCATATTGTGAGGTCCCTGGCTATTCCCAGCTCTAGAAAATAGTCTAACTTACGCTTAGGGGAAACAACTTCTACCTTATTCCCAGAAGGTGCTGACAGTTGGGTGTCTTAGGATGCCACCAGACAAAGTAAAGACAAAGATGACAGTCATCTAAGGAAACTTGGATTCTCTTATCCACCCACCCACAGAAGGGGAGACAGCAGTGTGGGATGTTAGAGGACCCTCATCCTGTTCCACTGAAACAAACCAGCCTTCCTAGATCAAACGCAGTGATCGTCTTTGGATCAATATCTGTTGCCTTGGCCACCACGGACCCGGCAACTGTCTCCTAGTGACAGTAAATTGGGAGGACTCACTGGGGCAGGCAACCCTGCATGCATATGAGTGTGTGTGTGTGTGTGTGTGTGTGTGTGTGTGTGTGTGTGTGTGTGTGTGTGTGTGTGTGTGTGTGTGTGTGTGTGTGTGTGTGTGTGTGTGTAGCAGTGTTTTGGCCTCTCCCCAGGGTGGCCAGAAACAGTAGCTCATTAGGGATAATTGGCTTCTTAAAGGCCCTCTGACTCATTATAATGGCTGCTTTTGGGGGTCTGGAGGAATCTCTGTCATTTTCTCCGCTCACACACCGTCTTATTTCACATCGTGGGAACACTAGATTTATGCTCCCAGGTCTCGGGGTTGCACACAAAGCTTTCACCATTCCTCTGAGCCTATGGTGAAATTGCCAATAGTTATATTACAGTATGTGGAACACGAGCACACACACCCCAGCGAGACAAGAGGATATATGAATTATGAATCCACTCAGAACAAACAGGAAAATGGGTCACTAAAGTGCATTAAAGTGTAGTACGTTGTTTCCGCCAACAGTCAGAACGTATAAAGGCCGTGTAGTATGGTAGCCTATTATAGTAGTGTATAGTAGTCCAGATGGGTGGCTCTAGGAACACCGGCGTAAAGACAACATAAAGAAGGTAGGAGTTGATAGAAAATAATGTGTGTGGGAAATTCCACAGTAAGAGATTAACACTGAAACAAAATTTTCATTTTCAAATGTAAACAAAAGACTATGATTGCAAAGTTAAACAAATCATACAACTCTATTAAGCGAACTCTGTTAAGCTAACGCGATTAGCATGATGTTGTAATTAACAAGAACATTTCCCAGGATATAGACATATCTGATATTGTCAGAAAGCTTAGATTAACAAGAATTTAACTGCACTGTACAATTTCCAGTAGCTATTACAGTGAAATATTACCATGCTATTGTTTAAGGAGAGTGCACAGTTTTGAACATAAAAAGTTATTAATAAACCAATTAGGTACATTTGGGCAGTCTTCATACAAAATTTTGAACAGAAATGCAATGGTTCATCTGATCAGTCTAAAATTTTGCACATACACTGATGCCATGTAGTGGCCAAAATCGAAATTGCACCTGGGCTGGAGTAATACATTATGACCTTTCTCTTGCATTTCAAAGATGACGGTACAAACAAAAATACAAAACAACAAAAAAAGGGGCAGATCCTTAAGAGGTTTTAAAAGTAGTCCTTGTGCATACAGTTGTATTGTTTGTTTCACTTTGCAATCATTGGCGAGATAATTTGTCTGAGTAAGGCACTCTGATCCTCCCTTGGTCAAAGAACCATGGAAAACTAGGCTTCAGTAAAGAGATTGCAACATCTGCCGCCAGCTAAACCAGGGTAGCCTAGTGGTTAGAGCGTTGGACTGGTAACCGGAAGGTTGCAAGTTCAAACCCCCGAGCTGACAAGGTACAAATCTGTCGTTCTGCCCCTGAACAGGCAGTTAACCCACTGTTCCTAGGCCGTCATTGAAAGTAAGAATTTGTTCTTAACTGACTTGCCTGGTTAAATAAAAGGTAAAAAAAATATCCAAATAATTCAATTACAGCATGGTTCAATCCATGTTCCCCCAAGATTGACATTCATCTGATTCCTCATAATAGTTTTGTCAGAGTTTTGTTTCAATGGCACTAGAATGGGTTATTGTGCTGGAAGCCTCTCCAAATGTCTCTATTTAGACATTATCGCTCATCTGCTGCTGGTAAAATGTATGTGATA
Organism: Oncorhynchus masou masou; assembly: GCF_036934945.1. NCBI lineage: Eukaryota > Metazoa > Chordata > Actinopteri > Salmoniformes > Salmonidae > Oncorhynchus > Oncorhynchus masou. The sequence continues at coordinate 55,021,566 of NC_088212.1, forward strand.
AGGCTTTACATCCCCTGCTATATTGTGGATCGAGAGTTACCTGTCTAACAGAACACAGATGGTTTTCTTTTATGGAAGCCTTTCCAATATAATTCAGGTAGAGTCAGGCATTCCCCAGGGCAGCTGTCTAGGCCCCTTACTTTTTTCACTCTTTACTAATGACCTGCCTCTTGTGTGTCTATGTATGCTGATGACTCAACACTATACACATCAGCTACCACAGCAAGTGAAATCACTGCAACAGTTAACAAAGACCTGCAGTTAGTTTCAGAATGGGTGGCAAGAAATAAGTTATTCCTAAATATTTCTAAACTAAAAGCATTATATTTGAGACAAATCATTCACTGAACCCTAAACCTCAACTAAATATTGTAATGAATAATGTTGAAATTGAGCAAGTTGAGGAGACTAAACTGCTTGGAGTAACCCTGGATTTCATGATAAAAACATATTGATGCAGTAGCTAAGATGTGGAGAGGACTGTCCATAATAAAGCGATGCTCTGCCTTCACTACAACGCTATCAACAAAGGTCCTACAGGCCCTAGTTTGGTTGCACCTGGACTACTGTCCAGTTGTGTGGTCAGGTGCCACAAATATTACAATTGGCCCAGAACAGGCAGCAGGGCTGGCCCTTAAATGTACACAAAGAGCTAACATGAATTGTAACGACTTTCTTCTGTTGAAGGAGGAGCGGACCAAAATGCAGCGTGATGGTTACTCATGTTTATTGAAGAAAATGACTAGACAATGAAAATACTGAAATGTACAAAAAAACAACAGACGGAAACGTGAAAAAACTATACAGCCTATCTAGTGAAACTAAACACAGAGACAGGAACAATCACCCGCAAAACACTCAAAGAATATGGCTGCCTAAATATGGTTCCCAATCAGAGACAACGATAATCACCTGACTCTGATTGAGAACCGCCTCAGGCAGCCATAGACTATGCTATTCACCCCACAAAACCCCAAGACAAAACACACCACAATAAACCCATGTCACACCCTGGCCTGACCCAATAAATGAAGATAAACATAATACATTTTGACCAGGGCGTGACATTAATAATATGCATGTCAATCTCAACTAGCTGGTAGAGGAGAGATTGATTTCATCACTACTTGTATTTGTGAGAAGTATTGACATGTTGAATGCACAGAGCTGTCCATTTGAACTACTTGCACACAGCTCAGACACCCATGCATACCCCACAAGACATACCACCTCTGAGGCATACAGTATTGCATAGAGCCATGACTACATGGAACTCTATTCCACATCAGGTAACTGATGCAAGCAGTATAATCAGATTTTAAAAAACAGATACAAATGTGCTGTATGGAACAGTGGGGAATGTGAAGAGACACACACCCAGGTACAGACACACGTAACACACACACGATAACATACGTACTATAAACATGTACACAATATACACAAGAGTGTGTGGACACCCCTTCAAATTAGTGGTTTCGGCTATTTCAGCCAGATCCGTTGCTGACAGGTGTATAAAATCTAGAACACCGCCATGCAATCTCCATAGACAAACATTGGCAGTAGAATGGCCTTACTGAAGAGCTCAGTGACCTTCAATGTGGAGGACATAGGATGACACTTTTCCAACAAGTTGGTTCGTAGAAATGTCTGCCCTGCTAGAGCTGCCCTGGTCAATTGTAAGTGCAGTTATTGTGAAGTGGAAAAGTTTCAGAGCAACAACGGCTAATCTGCGAAGTGGTAGGCCACACAAAATCACTGGGTCAGAGACATGGGATCAATGGTTCAGAGACATGGGAGGAATGTGTCTATACAGTGAGCCTGAAATAGGATTCCTGTTATTGCAAGGAATTCTAATTAGTCAACCACAGGCTAGGGCTGGGTTATAAACTACATCCTGTCCCTTTGTTCACTGGAGAGAACCACAGGAGAGAATCACTAGAGGGAATCTCTGAAGACAGGGAAGGAACGACCATCTACCTCTCAGCATAAAATCTATGATTTGAATAAACCTATTTTCCTCCCCCTGATTCGCTTTGGGTTTTGTGTTATTGAAGAGTAACATCAACTGCTAACATTCTGTTCAATCCCTCTCTCATCCCTCTTCCCCCAATCTGCCCTCTTCTTAGCAGCCATCTACATTGACACTAAAGACGTACTCGGGAGAACCATCAAATGAATAAATATGTAGTCCAGCCGAAACATTCTTGTGAGAACTAGAGAAGACCATGTATTTAGTCTTGCCCGCATTAAGTTTATTTAAATGCTATTAGTCAATCTGTAAAATAATGCAGATGATACTATTACGTATGCAATTGCCCCGATTGCTGACCTGGCTGTGACAAGGCTCCAGTCTGATTTTGCAGTTGTGCAAGAAGCCCTTACTGTTTTAAAACTCGTACTTAATACAAGCAGAACTAAATATTTGTTGTTTTCAAGTTCTCTGAGATTGTCTCAGATGGATTACATCTTTACTCATCGGATGGTTCTATAATCAAATGTGTCTGGTTTGTATGATTGTGTTTTGCATTTTTTATTGATATGTATAATAACATGTATTATGAACGTGTATTTGCAAACTTCAGATGTGCAGCAATGTTTTTTTTAAAGACAGCAGTGGTTTCTTCCGTGGTGTCCTCCCATGAACACCATTCTTGTTTAGTGTTTTATGTATCGTAGACTCGTCAACAGAGATGTTAGCATGTTCCAGATATTTCTGTAAGTCTTTAGCTGACACTCCAGGATTCTCCTTAACCTCACTGAGCATTCTGCACTGTGCTCTTGCAAGTCATCTTTGCAGGACGGCCAGTCCTATGGAGAGTAGCAACAGTATAGACAATTTGTCTTACCGTGGACTGATGAACATCAAGGCTTTTAGAGATACTTTTGTAACCCTTTCCAGCTTTATACAAGTCAACAATTTTAATCTTAGGTCTTCTGAGATCTATTTTGTTCGAGGCATGGTTCACATCAGGCAATGCTTCTTGTGAATAGCAAACTTACATTTTGTTGGTGTATATTATAGGGCAGCTCTAACCAACATCTCTAATCTCGTCTCATTGATTGGACTCCAGGTTCACTGACTCCTGTCTCCAATTAGCTTTTGGAAAAGTCATTAGCCTAGGGGTTCACATAATTTTTCCAACCTACACTGACTGTTTAAATGATGTACTCACTATAGACAAGACAAATACAATAATTTGTGTGTTATTAGTTCAAGCACACCGTGTTTGTCGATTGTTGTGACAAAGATGAAGATCAGATCAAATTGTATAACTCATTTATACAGAACTCCAGGTAATTCCAAAGGGTTCACACACTTGCCACTGTACTGTATGTTATACCATCCATTGCATCTTGCCTATGCCGCTTGGTCATCGCTCATCCATATATTTATATATACAGTATACAGTGCCTTGCGAAAGTATTCGCCCCCCTTGAACTTTGCGACCTTTTGCCACATTTCAGTCTTCAAACATAAGGATATAAAACTGTATTTTTTTTGTGAAGAATCAACAACAAGTGGGACACAATCATGAAGTGGAACGACATTTATTGGATATTTAAAACTTTTTTAACAAATCAAAAACTGAAAAATTGGGCGTGCAAAATTATTCAGCCCCCTTAAGTTAATACTTTGTAGCGCCAGTTTTGTTGCGATTACAGCTGTAAATCGCTTGGGGTATGTCTCTATCAGTTTTGCACATCGAGAGACTGAATTTTTTTTCCCATTCCTCCTTGCAAAACAGCCCGAGCTCAGTGAGGTTGGATAGAGAGCATTTGTGAACAGCAGTTTTCAGTTCTTTCCACAGATTCTCGATTGGATTCAGGTCTGGACTTTGACTTGGCCATTCTAACACCTGGATATGTTTATTTTTGAACCATTCCATTGTAGATTTTGCTTTATGTTTTGGATCATTGTCTTGTTGGAAGACAAATCTCCGTCCAGGTCTCAGGTCTTTTGCAGACTCCATCAGGTTTTCTTCCAGAATGGTCCTGTATTTGGCTCCATCCATCTTCCCATCAATTTTAAACATCTTCCCTTGTCCCTGCTGAAGAAAAGCAGGCCCAAACCATGATGCTGCCACCACCATGTTTGACAGTGGGGATGGTGTGTTCAGGGTGATGAGCTGTGTTGCTTTTACACCAAACATAACATTTTGCATTGTTGCCAAAAAGTTCAATTTTGGTTTCATCTGACCAGAGCACCTTCTTCCACATGTTTGGTGTGTCTCCCAGGTGGCTTGTGACAAACTTTAAATGACACTTTTTATGGATATCTTTAAGAAATGGCTTTCTTCTTGCCACTCTTCCATAAAGGCCAGATTTGTGCAATATACGACTGATTGTTGTCCTATGGACAGAGTCTCCCACCTCAGCTGTAGATCTCTGCAGTTCATCCAGAGTGATCATGGGCCTCTTGGCTGCATCTCTGATCAGTCTTCTCCTTGTATGAGCTGAAAGTTTAGAGGGACGGCCAGGTCTTGGTAGATTTGCAGTGGTCTGATACTCCTTCCATTTCAATATTATCGCTTGCACAGTGCTCCTTGGGATGTTTAAAGCTTGGGAAATCTTTTTGTATCCAAATCCGGCTTTAATCTTCTTCACAACAGTATCTCGGACCTGCCTGGTGTGTTCGTTGTTCTTCATGATGCTCTCTGCGCTTTTAACGGACCTCTGAGACTATCACAGTGCAGGTGCATTTATACGGAGACTTGATTACACACAAGTGGATTGTATTTATCATCATTAGTCATTTAGGTCAACATTGGATCATTCAGAGATCCTCACTGAACTTCTGGAGAGAGTTTGCTGCACTGGAAGTAAAGGGGCTGAATAATTTTGCACGCCCAATTTTTCTGTTTTTGATTTGTTAAAAAAGGTTTAAATATACAATAGATGTCGTTCCACTTCATGATTGTGTCCCGCTTGTTGTTGATTCTTCACAAAAAAAATACAGTTTTATATCATTATGTTTGAAGCCTGAAATGTGGCAAAAGGTCGCAAAGTTCAAGGGGGCCGAAAACTTTCGCAAGGCACTGTATATTCTTATTCCATCCCTTTACTTAGTTTTGTGTGTATTAGGTAGTTGTTGTGGAATTGTTAGATTACTGTTAGATATTACTGCACTGTCAGAACTAGAAGCACCAGCATTTCACTGCACTCGCAATAACATCTGCTAACCATGTGTATTTGACCAACAAAACTTGAATTGATTTGAAATACCAACTGATTTGGACTCAACCCTCCTTGGTATGACAATATGTAGCATCAGAAAGATGGCCTAACTCTCCTTATCTTCCGGATGCTTTATTATTCTCACAAGACCATTATTGATGGTCTTTACTAATGGATCCTAAATGGTCCCTTTATTGGAGGCAACTTAGGTGCTTATAAGACACAGCCTCACAGCCTATACAAGATGGCATGAAATCCAGCACCTGTTTTTCTGTACTCTGTGTCATGAAAACACGCCATGTTTGGCAATCGGCATGACAAAGGGCAACAAGGAGTGGATTGATAACTCAGACTGGTGCCCAGGCTATATACAAGAAGTTATTATGATGAAACACATCAGAGAAACATTATGGTGAAGAGACAAGTTGGGTTCAAATTCAGAGCCATTAACGAGGGGCATTTAGTTGTGAGGTTTCTGACAAATGAAAGGAGGGGTAGAAAGAAGCCAACAAATTGACAGTGCAGACAAAGCTAGCAGGTGTAGACTGGAAAATTGCCAGGAGGTCATTTTCTATGTACAACAGATTGTAAAAGTATTCACACCCCTTGGCATTTTTCCGATTTTGTTGCCTTACAACCTGGAATTAAAATAGATTTTTTGGGGGGTTTGTATCATTTGATTTACAAAACATGCATACCACCTTGAAGATGCAAACATTTTTTTTATTGTGAAACAAACAAGAAATAAGACAAAAAAACAGAACTTGAGTGTGTTTTTTGTCAATACTTTGTTGAGCCACCTTGTGCAGCTGTAATTGCTGCAAGTCTATTGGGATATGCCTCGATACGCTTGGCACATCTAGCCACTGGGATTTTTGCCCATTCTTCAAGGCAAAACTGCTCCAGCTCCTTCAAGTTGGATGGGTTCCACCGGTGTACAGCAATCTTTAAGTCATACCACAGATTCTCAATTGGATTGAGGTCTGGGCTTTGACTAGGCCATTCCAAGACATTTAAATGTTTCCCTTTAAACCACTCAAGTGTTTCTTTAGCAGTATGCTTAGGGTCAATGTCATGCTGGAAGGTGACCCTATGTCCCAGTCTCAAATCTCTGGAAGACTGAAACAGGTTTCCCCTCAAGAATTTCCATATATTTAGCACCATTCGTCATTCCTTCAATTCTGACCAGTTTCCCAGTCCCTGCCGATGAAAAACAGGATGTTGTTCTCAGGTGATGAGAGGTGTTAGGTTTGCGCCTGACACGTTCTGACCCTAGTTATTGTGTTAATTGTTTGTTTTAGTTGGTCAGGACGTGAGTTGGGTGGGCATTCTATGTTTTGTGTGTCTAGGTTGTTTTTCTGTGTTTGGCCTAGTATGGTTCTCAATCAGAGGCAGGTGTCGTTAGTTGTCTCTGATTGAGAATCGTACTTAGGTAGCCTGGGTTTCACTGTTGTTTTGTGGGTGATTGTTTCCGTGTCTGTGTTTGTTTCACCACACAGGACTGTTTCGGTTTTCACATTTATTGTTTTGTATTTTTGTAGTGTACTCGGTTATCGTCTATATTAAAAGATGTTTAACACTAACCACACTGCATTTTGGTCCTCCTCTCCTTCAGAGGAAGAAAACCGTTAAAGCGCCAAACATAGCGTTTTCCTTGATGGCCAAAAAGCTACATTTTAGTCTCATCTGACCAGAGTACCTTCTTCCATATGTTTGAGGAGTCTTCCACATGCCTTTTGGCGAACACCAAACGTGTTGGCTTTTTTTGTGGCTACTCTTCCGTAAAGATTAGCTCTGTGGAGTGTACGGCTTAAAGTGGTCCTATGGACAGATACTTCAATCTCCGCTGTGGAGCTTTGCAGCTCCTTCAGGGTTATCTTTGGTCTCTTTGTTGCCCCTCTAATTAATGCCCTCCTTGCCTGGTCCATGAGTTTTGGTGGGTGGCCCTCTCTTGGCAGGTTTGTTGTGGTGCCATATTCTTGACATTTTTTAATAATGGATTTAATGGTGCTCTGTTGGGATGTTCAAAGTTTTTGATATTTTTTTATAACTCAACCCTGATCAGTACTTCTCCACAACTTTGTCCCTGACCTGTTTGGAGAGCTCCTTTGTCTTCATGGTACCTCTTGCTTGGTGGTGCCCCTTGCTTAGTGGTGTTGCAGACTCTGGGGCCTTTCAGAACAGGTGGATACTGTATATACTGAGATCATGTGACACTTAAATAAAGTCCACCTGTGTGCAATCTAACTAATTATGTGACTTCTGAAGATAATTGGTTGCACCAGATCTATTTAGGGGCTTCATAGCAAAGGCGGTGAATACATATGCATGCACCACTTTTCCATGTATATTTTTTTAAACATTTTTTGAAACAAGTTATTTTTTCCACTTCACTTCACCAATTTAGACAATTTTGTGTATGTCCATACTTTTGCAAGGCACTGTGAATGTTTGTGTAAATTACAGACAGGTACGAATCATTGATGATCTCCTGTAATAATAGACCACATAAACTGTGTGAGAGAGAAGGTGGGAATGGGATAGGCACACACACACACACACACACACACACACACACACACACACACACACACACACACACACACACACACACACACACACACACACACACACACACACACACACACAGGCACAGTGCTCTCAAGTTCTCATGAGTGAGATTGAAAGAGTGAAGAAATGAACATCAACAACTGGGTTGTGGCATACAGCTAATTGAGCCATTAAAAAAAAGTTAAATGACTGAGCAACAGCAGCAAATTGACGAGTGAACAGCAGCAGGCAGCTATGTAACCTAATTGGTTTTCAATGCTCTCGTCGTGTGTGTGTGTGTGTGTGTGTGTGTGTGTGTGTGTGTGTGTGTGTGTGTGTGTGTGTGTGTGTGTGTGTGTGTGTGTGTGTGTGTGTGTGTGTGTGTGTGTGTGTGTGTGTGTGTGGTAGCAGTGCATGGGTAAAATAACTGGGGAAACCAAGCCACCACCCCAACCCCCCCAAAAAAGCCGTATTACAACTGATGTATTGTGATTATTCCGTTGTTTGCTCTATAACCTGTTAATTCATATGCCCTGTGACCATGATAACTGGCATCTTCAGTAAATAGTACCCGCAAAACAACCATCTTAACGTCAACAGTGAAGAGGCGACTCCGGGCTGCTGGCCTTCTAGGCAGAGTTCCTCTGTCCAGTGTCTGTGTTCTTTTGCCCATCTTAATCTTTTCTTCTTTCTTGTGAAGCATCTGTTTCTCAAACTAGACACTCTAATGTACTTGTCCTCTTGCTCAGTAGTGCACCGGGGCCTCCCACTCCTCTTTCTATTCTGGTTCGAGTCAGTTTGCGCAGTTCTGTGAAGGAAGTAGTACACAGCATTGTACGAGATCTTCAGTTTCTTGGCAATTCCTGGCATGGAATAGCCTTCATTTCTCAGAACAAGAATAGATTGACGAGTTTCAGAAGATAGGTCTTTGTTTCTGGCCATTTTGAGCCTGTAATCTAAATGCTGATGCACCAGATACTCAACTAGTCTAAAGAAGGCCAGTTGTATTGCTTCTTAAATCAGAACAATAGTTTTCAGCTGTGCTAACATAATTGCAAAAGCATTTTCTAATGATCAATTAGCCTTTTAAAATGTTAAACTTGGATTAGCTAACACAACGTTCCATTGGAAGACAGTAGTGATGGTTGTTGATAATGTTTGCCTATGTAGATATTCCATAAAACAAATATTTTTAAAAAATCGTCCGTTTCCAGCTACAATAGTCATTTACAACATTAACAATGTCGACACTGTGTTTCTGATCAATGTTATGTTATTTTAATGGGCAAAAAATGTGCTTTTCTTTCAAAAACAAGGACATTTCTAAGTTACCCCAAACATTTGAACCGTAGTGTATGTTCTAGGCCTAAATGCCGAGACAATAAGAAGACACCGTGGCAGAATAAATTCAACCACAGCTTTGTTTAATCACAAAACTGGATAGCATTCTCTGTCCAGAGAAGTCCACAAAGGATATTGCGTGTACAGAAAAAGACAGAGTTACATGACCTACAGCATGGAAAGGCAAGTTAATGTTTCTGACATTTTCGTGCCACTAAACAACTATCAATTTAGAACCACATAGTTACAGCAATTCGCAAAGGCAACAGGGGCTGCCTCCACTATTCCAGCACCATTTCAACTTCAACATCATCAAATAATCTACGCTTAGTCTAATACAGTGACAACTAAAAAATACTAAAAACAATTCAGTCCAATCAACGTAAGCTACATATGATGTCCATAGTTCTGATTTATGTGTGCGTGCACATTTTGCAAGTACAAAAACATGCCAATGCCATCCTCCTTTCTTTCATGTTGACGAAACAGTCTATCACTCTGTCATACAGAACATGCCTTTATTTTTTGTTGTCCTAGGCAACCTGGCTAAAATGCTTGCTTGCCTAACTTCCATTCATGGACAACGATAGCTACTTAACATTAGCCTTCTACATCTAGCTACATATTGAACGTCCATCCTCTCAGGCCAGGTGCATAACAATGTATGAATGAATGGCTTTTGGATTATCCAAACTCAGTAATGTAGTCTGATTACATTCAGTTACTTTTAGATTACTTTCCCCTTCAGCGGCATTAGAAGAAGACAAAAATGTATGTTACCAATTGAACCACATCTATTGCAGGATAAATCAATGTAAAAATGTACACAGCTGGCCATATGTGGATGTAAACTTTTACTTCAAGGGTTGGTTATGTAGGCTTCTTCTAACCCATCGCTTTCTACTACATATAATAATACGATTAAATTTTCTTCACAATAAAAACCAAAGTCTGTCAGAATTCCAGTCATTCCAATAAATCTTGATCTTCAAGAATAGGAAGTATAGATTAGCCAATGTTTAACCTGAGCATAACCCATAAACTACAGACATATTAGCCAGCCCTACTCTGTTGTTTATGATTTTGTTGTCATGGAGGACTGATTGGGCTCATTGATTCGAGTTGAAAAATAAATGCTGCGCTCATGGAATGGCATGCTTTGAGCACTACTGAAAAGTGCTATTTTCAATGTGAAAAACGAATGCCATATGCTGCATTTGCTATAGGCCTACTGTTTACCATTTTGTTGGTGACACTTTGATATCTTGATAATATACAGCTGTTTGAAGGGAAAATGCACAGATAAAACAATAACAAAATGGTCGCCCCGCCTCTGTTTTGGTAAAAAGCTGAGGGATGGGCCTGGAGAAATGTAACCACTCACAGATTAATAGACAGAGCTATGAATGCAAGGACTGACCATGCATGATATAAAAATTATGTATATATAATTTATAAATCCAAAAATGGATGTAGCAACTACAAATTGCCCCTTTAAGTCTATCAAAGGTGTGCTAGTTTGAGCATGTGTCCATTAGGACCATGGATTAATTTATTTTATCAGCATGAATTAGATTGAGCAATAAAAGCCCCACTTTTATTCCATAGGCTGGGATCCGCACTATGCAGCTGTTGTAAGAGCGCATTTTTCACTGGCTGTCCACTGGTTTCAAAAACAGTGATTGATAGGCAGCTTAAACTTCTTGAAAATCAACCATTATTGGGTTCAAATACACAAACATCCACAACAAGGCGCAAATAGGCGCAAATAGCTAAATGAGAGAGCAGCAGTGTGATTCACATCAACGCCCTATGTAAGATATCAATAATAAGTGATATCTGTATCGCCATAGACTACGACACTGCTGTCATCCTTAACTCCAAGCATTGGATAATCTTTGGATGCCGACAGCAGTCGCACCATTGGAAGACATAGCTTGGACTGTAGCCTACAAAAGCCTATTCTTACTCTTTTCCGGCGATTGATCAAACACATTTGTTGTCATCATGATGGTCTCTGACTTGTGGTCAGATTCACTCAGGTGGAACAAACTTAAACATGCTCCTTTTTTCAATGCTGATTTGAATGTCAATGAGAAAACATCCTTTCTGAATTTAAAAGTAATCCAAGAAGTAATCAAATTTTTCAAAAGTATCTGTTATCTGATTACAATATATTTGCTAGTAACATAACAGATTACAGTTACAGTTTTTTTGTAATCCCTTACATGTAATGGATTACAGTTACTTACCAACCCTGATTAATGATTGGGTCAGAATCGCTGTTATAATCATTGGCCAGTACGAAGAACTTAATAAAACCACAAGTCCAAATCCCTATCTACATCCATGGCTAATTTAGAAAAGGAAGCTAGCAAGCTAGCCACCTGAGGACGACAACACAACAACACAGAAACAAATAAAATAAAAATTGTCAATGATGTATGCTCCAAATTGGATTTGATAGGAGTGACACCAAAATCCGAGCTGGCTTCCCTTGACTCTTTTTTTTTTTGGTGTGCCTTGACCATTCACAGTTGAGCTCGCTCAGTTTAGCTCAATGCTGATTGGCAAATGTTTATAATTTTTTCATCAAGGGACGCCAAATGCTCACTGGTTTCCCTTACCTTCAATACTATGGCAGCAACATTTTTTGGACCAGACAGCATCAGATAGATGGCCTACACATAGAGAGACAGAGGGGTTTCCCTCGCCTGGATGCTTTCTCCAGTGAGATACATTAAGCCTCTTGTGAATTGAAGGAAAATGATGAAACACAGAGGAAAGATACATTATTTGATGTATTTAAAAAAAATCTTGGATTTTTTTTGGGGTGAAGCCTGGATTCCCTAGGCATCCATGAATGCACGCCACTGTATGTGTGTGTGTCTGTGTGTATCACTGTCAAAGTTACATACAGGGAGAAAATTAATTGTGAATAGGACTTATGACTGAAAATATACTGCAAGTGCACTCTGTCTCAGAATCAACCTCTGAATAAACAGTGCATTCCCGTTGCCTAATTAACTCGAAATGCACAAATTAGCCTACGTCAAGATGACAAATTGCTATTGCCTACCCCGTTACTTCTCCATAAGACAATCACCATTATCCCAACCAGCCGGCCCTGTTGATGCCTGTTGGGATTCTACTCCATACCCGCGACGAATAACTGGAGAACACCTGTCCACTGCACAAACAGCGAGTGCTGTGTTTTTAAACTTTTAAAAAGTAAAAAAACAAAAGAGTCTTACCTTGAAGGTTTTACCCGGTCCTTTAAGGAACAATGTTTTATTCCGTTTCACCTCCGCCCACAATCCTCAATACTGGCGGGGAAACTTATTCTCAAACGTCGGTGTTGCTCTGTGGACGTTGGCTGAAAGTGGGAACGAGGAGGAGGAGGATGAAGGGACGGGAGTGTTCGAGCTTGTGCTCCCGGAGAGGAACTCTGACGCGTGATGTAATTCAATACGCGGCGACAGACACCAGGCGCTGCATTTACGCTCAGCAAGCAGATGAGGATACGTTGGCACCTAAAGCGAGAGAACGAGAGAGAGAGATAGAGCGAGAGAGAATTCGATAAAGGAACGTGCACCTGACAACCGGTATAATGTTCATGTTGGCAGGCGCCAGTTAACGACTGTTAGCTGTTCTTAAAGGCGCTTCATTGGTCATTCTGCCATCTTGCATTGGCCGTGCAGCATTTATGGTGATACGGCCTCTGCAGAAGTCAGGGCATTCATACTTCTCTCGCTTCATGGGGCAGTTGTCATGGAAGAGTTTAGCTGTGTTCGAATAACCATACTAACATACTGTATACTACATACTGAATGAGTATATACTACATACTATAAGTTCATTTTAGTATACGTAAACAAACTTGTTTTCTTTCGTATTATTCTAGTTGTGTGTACTAGTGCTTCGCCTGTCTACTGGAAGTTGATGCCGTTGCTATGCAACCTCTTGCAAGCTTGTTACCATAACAAATTACCAGCTAGACATTTTACAACTTCGGGTGTGTTCTTAAATTCAATCTGGAGTGCCAGGGCTGCGCTCAGAGTGCACTCTGGGTGTTCGAAAATTCAGAGCCTTGTCAGATTGTCCAGAGCACACTGGACGCTCTAGCAGAGGAAGGTTGATTCAAGCTTTTTGACCTTACAACAGCAGTCAAGCACTCAAGCCAACTGGCTTGCTACTTCCAGACACAAATGAGAGAACACCTCACTCTGACCATTTTACTCGCGGTAGCAGAGCTGGTTAGGCAGCGTTGTAAAATGTAACTGTGCTGCTGGCAACAATTTAATTGCACTTTTTTGCCAACTGTGTTAACTAACCTCCAGACGAGCTTCAATGCCATACAACTCTCCTTCTGTGGCCTCCAACTGTTCTTAAATGCAAGTAAAACTAAATGCATGCCCTTCAACCAATCGGTTGAAGAGCGCTGCTCGCACCTGCCCACCCGTCCAGCATCACTACTCTGGATGGTTTTGACTTTGAATATGTGGACAACTACAAATACCTAGGTGTCTGGTTAGACTGTAAACTCTCCTTCCAGACTCACATTAAGCATCTCCAATCCAAAATTAAATCTAGAATTGGCTTCCTATTTCGCAACAAAGCATCCTTCACTCATGCTGCCATACATACCCTCGTAAAACTGACCATCCCACCGATCCCTGACTTCGGAGATGTCATTTACAAAATAGCCTCCAACACTAAATAAATTGGATGCAGTCTATCACAGTGCCATCCGTTTTGTCACCAAAGCCCCATATGCTACCCACCACTGCGACCTGTACACTCTCGTTGGCTGGCCCTCGCTTCCTACTCGTTGCCAAACCCACTGGCTCCAGGTCATCTACAAGTCTTTGCTAGGCAAAGCCCCGCCTTATCTCAGCTTACTGGTCACCATAGCAGCACCCACCCGTAGCATCACCCCCAAAGCCAATTCCTCATTTGGTCGCCTTTCCTTCCAGTTCTCTGCTTCCAATGACTGGAACGAACTGCAAAAATGACTGAAGCTGGAGACTCATATCTCCCCCACTAGCTTTAAGCACCAGCTGTCAGAGCAGCTCACAGATCACTGCACCTGTACATAGCCCATCTGTAAATAGCCCATCCAACTACCTCATCCCCTTACTGTATTTATTTATTTATCTTGCTCCTTTGCACTCCAGTATCTCTACTTGCACATTCATCTTCTGCACATCAATCACTCCAGTGTTTAATTGGTATAATGTAATTTCTTCACCACCATGGCCTATGTATTGCCTTACCTCCCTTATCTTACCTCATTTGCACACACATACAACACTGTATTATTGATTATATGTTTGTTTATTCCATGTGTAATTCTGTGTTGTTGTATGTGTCGAACTGCTTTCCTTTATCTTGGCCAGGTCGCAGTTGCAAATGAGAACTTGTTCTCAACTAGCCTACCTGGTTAAATAAAGGTGAAATAAAAATAAATAATAAAGGTTTACTGACACTGGCCATATTCAACGGGAGTTGGGCGTTCGTAAATTCATCAGTTATTCAACAACTCAGACAAGAGTTCTCTGAAATCGGAGTAGATAGAGTGAATTTACGAAAGCACTCGAATGTCCATTGAGATCGCACAACGACTATACCATTTAGCTAAGAATGGCTGGAATAATCAAGTTGGGTTGTTAGTTAGATAGAATATAGTTAATATACTAACAAGTGTGATGTATTAGTAGCCAACTAACGTTAGGTAGCTAGCTAACATTGCATATCATTACAGCAGTATGTACCGGTTTGTGGTGCGTAGGGACAGCGTAGCTAACAAATTGTCAGCCAACATAAAAGTTTAAGGTAACTTATTTGAAAAGTCATTACTTTATTACATTGCTCAACATTTTCTTAACATTTGTCATAATTAGTTAAAGCAATGAATTTGTATCCGCTCTCGTTCGACTGCATATTTTCCTCCATATTATTCAAATCTGAAGACGATGTGAAGCCATGCCCGTTTTCAGAAGAATTGCACCATTGGCCCTAAAAGCACAAAAATAGTGTCCATTGTTTGTATATTTCGTATTTTGGCAAATGTGTTATGACATCCTGGAACTTTTGACATACTAACATGCTATGACCAATAAGCATTTATATTCTCAATTTAAGTCACGAATAGTATGGTTAGTGCGGTTAGTATCAGTATACGAACACAGCTACCATCATGTACCCACCTACCATCAACCATTCATGTCAATGCAGAGCTATACTGAGCCCTCCGAATTGTTCCAACATTTGAGAGGCACACAGTGATGTGGTATAGAGCTCAATGTGGCCTCTGCGTGCCTCCTGAGGCTCCGCAATTGTGTTGGCAATTGCGTCACACCATACAACGCCTCCGACCACATTTATCGGATCAAGCATAAATTGGCTCTTATATTGTGATGTAGAGTGGACGAGATAACGTTGTTACATTACATTGGGACTATCTGTAAGACAACCTATTCATATGTGCCTAACTAATGTCTAACTGATGTCATAGTATATGCATTACTTCCATATTCAATATTTGCACTGTATGACTGACATGTACAGTAACCTACAGTAGCCAACATGTAAATGTGAATGTATATAGTACTGTATATGTCTAAATGCAACATTTTCAACATGTAGTAGATGTAAATGTGAATGTATATTGTAGGCTATATGTCTGCAATAACCATTTTCAACATGCAGTTGATGTTATTGGACACAGAGATCCTGTGAAATGATGATGTGTCATTCGATATGTAAATATATGTTTTTGGACATAGACTGTGGGATACCCCTCTCCCATTGAGGGTGGTGTGTCAAAGTGTTTTCTGGAGTGATGCTCCCACCATTCCCATCTGTTAACTCTCCTCAGGCAGAAGGACCATTCTAGAAAGTATTTCTCCCCCCCCACACACACACACACAATTGTCTGGAAGGTGCATTTTCACACTCGTATAGATACAACTCACTCTAACAGAGAAACACAGTCCCTTTGCTCTCATCTTGTCCAGGGGTCACAGTTAACATGTGGACAACAAGACGTATGTGTTTTTCTTCTTGTCAAAAATGTGATCTCCCCACCCCCAGTCACCCATTCCATAAACAGTTTGGACCGACTTCTGCAAAATGAATGGCCATCATCCCCATGGAAACCAGCAGCCTATACACTGAAATTGGATGTAAAACATGGCAGTGAAAAAGTGAAATCCAGCCAAACCCCCACCACCACCCTTTCCACTTATACAGCAAACCAGGAGATGCCACCCATCATACATCCCAGTTCGGGTGATTGGGTCCTGGGATACAGGGAGCACTGAAAAAAAAAACACCACGGTTTGTGTATAGGTTTGTCTACCCTAGAACAAACTGGGACCTGTTAGGTGTTTTCTATTCTGTTGTGTTTTCAGTGGGAAGCCCTTGAATAATTGACTGCTCGAGGTAATGCTTTGTTGAGTTCACTAGCTGGCATTGATGTGGAATCATCATGCCTGGTTTGTTGTGCCACCACTCTGTTGCGGCACCATTTCCTCACCAATGTTATCATGGCTTGGCTGTCTAAAAAAATAGGTCTGATCAATGGACAAAATGTCACATTTTATATGAGGTGGTTTAGTTACATTACAGTTGGAAAGAGATATTGAGCGCTATTAAGAGTGGGGAAGGAGAGAGGAAGCGGTAGAAAGATAGAAAAGAGAAAAAGGAGACTCCTGACCACAGCGAGGGTGCAGGGGAGTCTTTCTCACCATGACAACCAGGAGGGGGAATCTGAGTGCAAACATTGGTCGGATCAACCACTAAGATCCTCCCATGCACTCATAATATACAGAGCACTGTTTCACAAATCAACATTCTACTATTATTCAAAGTTCTATCCAAAGGTGTGAGAAGAGGAGTTAAAACACCAGTTACTGTAAATAACGTAGTAAGTTGCAACTTTGATACATGTGGATAGAATGTCATTTTTATACGAAAATGCTGTTCCAGTAAGGATATGATAATTAGAGTAGCCTATGGGTTACAACAAGCTTCACTTCATTGATCTACGTGCCTGCGCGCGTCTGGGTGGAGTGGGAATTTTGGAGCAGCATACACCTTTTGGTAACATGATATCCTCGCTGGTACTACTTCCATTCGCAAGGGGGCGCTAGCCACGTTTTTTTTCTTATTTTTTTTCTCCATTTGGTAAAAACATAGAAGAGTCGCTTTCACTTGCTAGTAGTAACCAGCCCCCAGTGTAGGGCTTGAAGTCATGAGCTCTGCTTGTCGGCTACTGCATAGCAGCCTAACAGTGCCAAAAGCCCTGATCTGCCCTAGATAACTGAACACAAATATAAACAATATGTAAAGTTTCATGAGCTGAAATAAAAGATCCCCTAATTGTTCCATACGCACAAAAATGTATTTCTCTCAAATGTTGAGCACAAAATTTGTTTATATCCCTGTTAGTGAGCATTTCTCCTTTGCCAAGATAATCCACCCATCTGACAGGTGTGGCATATCAAGAAGCTAATTAAATAGCATGATCATTACAGAGGTGCATCTTGTGCTGGGGACAATAAAAGGCCACTTTAAAATGTGCAGTTTTACCACACGACACAATGCCACAGATGTCTCAAGTTTTGAAGGAGCATGCAATTGGCATGCTGACTGCAGGAATGTCCACCAGAGCTATTGCAATAATTTAATGTTAATTTCTCTACCATAAGCCACCTCCAACGTCATTTCAGAGAATTTGGCAGTACATCCAACCGGCCTCACAACCGAAAGCGTGTTTCAGTGCCTGACAATATCCAGTAACTTCGCACAGCCATTGAAGAGGAGTGGGACAATGTTCCTCAGGTCACAATCAATAGCCTAATCATCTCTAAGCGAAGGAGATGAGTCAAGCTTCATCAGGCAAATGGTGGTCCCACCAGATACTGACTGGTTTTCTGATCCACGCCCCTAAGTTAAAAAAAAGGGATCTGTGACCAAAAGATGCATATCTGTTCCCATTCATTTGAAATCCATGGATTAGGGCCTAATAAAAACAATTCAATTGACTGATTTCCCTATATGAACTGTTAATCGCCAGAACGGCCAAACAAAAAATGTTTAGGCGGCTGTTTTGGGCTCTAACTTTTGTTTATTATGATCAAGTTCCATCCCCACGGTAAATTATTTTAAAGTTTGTTACATATGTATTTAATTCAATAGTGATTCATTCTGACTACTACATTTGTCGTCACACAGGACCACGTGCTGACACAGACCAATAACGGACCGGCAGGCTACGAGGAGGCTCTCAGGCAGGATGAAAACAACTAAATCGACCATGATCCTTTGCTAGTTACAGCTACATTCACCATGATCCTTAGCAATTTTTTTGTGACATTCACCCTTATTCAACTATATGACACGCTTAAAATTCTGGCTTCATGTGGCATCGGGAGTTTTTCATATCAATACGTGGATGACATCAGCTCTATCAATATATACTGGTTTTAAAGTCTGTGGCAGTATCTAGCCGGCAGCCTGGCTATCTGGTTTTAGCCTGGCTAAAAACATAGCACGCTAGCTAGCCTTTTTAGCTTCTCACATATCCATGTGACATAATCAGATTAATAATAAACAATATGCCCTACCTAATATTTTTACAGTTGCCGGTGTAACCTCAAACATCTTCCCAGTTGGATTGCTGCTTGTGTATTCATTCCCATATCAGCTAAAAATAGAACATCATCATGTTTTAGTCATGGAGAAAAAAGCACATGGCTAGCTAGTTGGCAGGTTCTACCATTTCACAATAGGTTGTAATCACTAGTTTTTACTTCTAAACAAAATAGCTTTTTGAGTGGGTTCTTTGTTTACTGTTTGAACAGTCCCTCAGAATATATTTGGTTATCAAAGCAAATTCTATAGATCATATCAAGGAACCAAGTGACAACATTGCCCATATGGCTGTGGAAGGAATGATCTTTTCAGGTAGTAAAAAAGTATGTTGAATGCCAGTGTATTATAAGGAGGCAAAAACTCACGCCTGACAAGGCCAACGAAATTCATGCCATGCTAGAAGCCCCGCCTTCCAAAGGATAAGCATGAGACTTGGATTCATTCCTTCAATATAATACTGCACTTCACTGAACCAAGGAACGGGCAGTACGGGGCAGAATAGGTGTTGTCCCTCGTTTCCTTCAGGGAACAGTAGTTATAATCATAACATGTACGTTCTCTTTCAGTCAGTCAACTTTGGTACAATATACTATGCCAAGCCGACCCCAAAGGATACTAAATGAAACGGCCCATGGTAGACCACCTAGACATATTGCGCACATAGAGCAGTGCCTAGTGACCTTCACTTTTTCCAGCTTTTGCACACTGTGGGCTACACTGGAAGCAGTGACATCCAAGCAATAAAACCTCACAAAAGTGTGTGGTAATGCCCAACTCCCCACAGCACAAAAATCCCCTATAGTCAACCCAAGACGGTGCCAGACCTCTGGCGGCAGGTAGCCTAGCGGCTAAGAGTGTTGGACCAGTAACCGAAAGGTTGCTGGTTCAAATCTACGAGCTGACTAGGTGAAAGATCTGTCAATGTGCTCTTGAGCAAGACACTTAACCCTAATTGCTCCTGTAAGTCGCTTTGGATAGGAGCTTCTGCTAAAATGTAAATGGTGGAGTGAGCATGTACAACGCTGGGTATCCCTTGCACCCTGCTGCTATATATCAGGGAGATCGCCTCCACAATCCAGAGAGAGAAACGCTGCCTAGACAGCTGGATTAGCAACACGGACAAAAAGCAACGTCACCTTAAGAGTCGCCAAACTGGGGGGCGAACTGGGTACAGGGAGGGTGTATGGATAATGCATGGAGTTCCCAAAGCTTTTAGCCAAAGCCACAAGCAGGGTTGTCCTGTAGGAGAGGGTCTTCAGATCCACAGCCTCCAGTGGTTCCAAAGGGGGCCTCACACAGACCATTCAAAATTATTGCGGAATGAATAGCAGAAATTATGTCCGCAGTAAACTTCTAGCCGTCAGATTGGACCTCTCGGGCCAAGCCCACAGATCCCAGATCTCTGGCCGAGGGTGACAAACCTGCCAGTGTACCTGGGACAACAGAACGGGACCGGGACCCTGACAATAGGCGAACGATCTCTGTGAACCGAGTTAGCTAACCTGGCTAGCACGCTATGCAGCGCTTGTTAGCTAGCCTGGTCTCGAAAGTCTATGTAAGACCAAATAATCGATAAGTCTGTATCGGTAAGTCTAGGAAGAGAGGCAAGCTTTGCTTAACCAAGGCAGACATAGGTGGCAAAGGGATGCCCACAGAACCTAGTCACCCTCTCTCTTCAAGTAGCCTCCAGTAACTAGTGACAGAGTGCACAGGAGTCGTGAGACATTTAACCCAACCAACAACCCAATCCATCTCCAGGTCCCACAACTCAGACGAGGTACGGCTCCCCCGGGATTATATGAATCTCCAGGCCCCCTAAAAAATGCTACACGATTGTCAAGTGAACCTGTGCCACGGACTATTAGGGAAACAGTGCCAGCCGTCCCCTAGTCCCACACAAACTGATTCGAGCGAGGGCACCCTGAGCATGGATGGACCGAGCTGAAACATAGAGTTGAAGTCGGAAGTTTACATACACTTATGTTGGAGTCATTAAAACACGTTTTTTCAACCACTCCACAAATTTCTTGTTAACAAACTATAGTTTTACTAAGTCGGTTAGGACATCTACTTTGTCGGTTAGGACATCTACATCTACTTTGTGCATGACACAAGTAATTTTTCCAACAATTGTTTACATACAGATTATTTCACTTACAGTAAATTATAACACAATTCCAGTGGGTCAGAAGTTTACATACACTAAGTTGACTGTGCCTTTACACAGCTTGGAAAACACCATAAGACCATGCAGCCAGCCATCATAACGCTCAGGAATGACACATGTTCTGTCTCCTAGAGATGAACGTACTTTGGTGCAAAAAGTGCAAATCAATCCCAGAACAACAGCAAAGGACATTGTGAAGATGCTGGAGGAAACAGGTACAAAAGTATCTATATCCACAGTAAAACGAGTCATATTTTGACATAACCTGAAAGGCCGCACAGCAAAGAAGAAGCCACTGTTCCAAAACTGCCATAAAAAAGCCAGACTACAGTTTGCCACTCCACATGGGGACAAAGATCGTACTTTTTGGAGAAATGTCCTCTGGTCTGATGAAACAGAAATAGAACTGTTTGGCCATAATGACCATTGTTTTCTTTGGCGGAGAAGGGGGAGGCTTGCAAGCCGAAGAACACCATCCCAACCGTGAAGCATGTGGGCGGCAGCATCATGTTGTGGGGGTGCTTTGCTGCAGGAGGGACTGGTGCACTTCATAAAATAGATGGCATAATGAGGGAGGGAAATTATGTGGATGTATTTAAGCAAAATCTCAAGACATCAGTCAGGAAGTTAAAGCTTGGTCGCAAATGGGTCTTCCAAATGGACAAAGCATACTTCCAAAGGACAACAAAGTCAAGGTATTGGAGTGGCCATCACAAAGCCCTGACCTCAATCACATTGAACATCTGTGGGCAGAACTGAAAAAGCATGTGCGAGCAAGGAAGCCTACAAACCTGACTCAGTTACAACAGTGCTGTCAGGAGGAATGGGTCAAAATTCACCCAACTTATTTTGGGAAGCTTGTGGTAGGCTACCCGAAACGTTTGACCCAAGTTAAACAATTTAAAGGCAATGCTACCAAATACTAATTGAGTGTATGTTAACTTCTGATCCACTGGGAAAGTGATGAAAGAAATAAAAGCTGAAATTAAATCATTTTCTCTACTATTATTCTGACATTTCACATTCTCAAAATAGTGGTGATCCTAACTGACCCAGGACAGGGAATTTTAATTACGATTAAATGTCAGGAATTGTGAAAAACTGAGTTTAAATGTAGTTGGCTCAGGGGTATGTAAACTTCCCACTTCAACTGGACAAGACAGCAAACGTGAGTATCTATCTTTCAGTCCCGTTAGCCTTCTTACTTATTGCTATAGCCAGGCCAAGCAATCCGAAGAACAACGAATTGCTTGTGATTAGGAAACTTATGAGAATCAGGCAAACTTCAGCACACAATATCCAGGGGTTGAGCACGCTCTACCACTAATGGACAGTTTAGTACAACATAAGACAGTCTAGTGTCCAACTTGTTTTTAGCAGTGTGAATCATTCCTGTTTACACTGAGTTGAAGAGTGGAATATTTGAAGGAATTGATCTGAGCCTATCACTTATTACCTGTGAAAGGCAGGGCTTCCAGAGAGGCCCGGATTTCATTGGTGATTTTAGTTCCTTCAACTGAAGTCGTGAGAGTGCGACTCCCCATACTATGTTGTACCGAAGTTCACTGAACTGGGTCCATTTCTGTGTATGAAAACTTGTATGCGCCAGTGCAATGCTCACTTCTATCTGAAACAGTTTATGCGATAAGACATTGCACAGGATTGACACTGTCACTCCAGGAGTTTTACTGTAGCAATCTGCATGTCACTGTCCTTGCACTCCTACACAGTGGAGGCAGACCTAATTTTATACTGTGAGACTATGTAGGGCACACAGAAATCTGTATAAAAGAGAATGAGAAGCCAACGAGAACAGATCCATGGCAGAGTTTAGAGTCAGAAGACAATGGCAAGTCTTCACCCTAAAACCCAGAGTGGCGTGCCCACTAACATGGCAAACAGACACACGTACACAGAGTGAGGCATGACCAAAACCCAGGTAGAGCAAACATACACGTCAACACATTATTGGACTGTGATGAAGCATTTCGAGAAGTTTTCAATCGAGTGTCTATGCTGTATGAGTAACCTTCCCCCCACGCTCCCTACCATCCACTGGCTCTGCATTTGGCTTGTTCTGCAGCCACCTACCATGACCTTCCCCTCACCCCAAAGGAAATACAAATGTAAATGTTATAGTAGATTAAAACAAGTCTTGTATGCAGTATCTGACCTTAGAGTGATACTGTGGACCAAAGAGAAATATGTTTGTGTTCAACACCTGCATGAATCACTTGGGATTATGGTCAATGGTAGTTAATAATGGTCATTTGTCTGGCTGAAACACCTAAGTATTAAGCCCTAGTCATGAAAAAGATATGTCCCACTTAAGTGGTAGTTCCTTGCCTTTTCACAATCACTCCTGTACTCGTTCACCCTTACACATAGGGGTGTCGAGCACCCCAAAAATCTAAGGGGGCACAAAGTATGTCTGGATGGCTGATAGGTGGTCCGGAGAGGGGTTAGGCCCCCCCGTAAATTGGAGAATTTAGCATTTTTCATTGTTCCTGCAATCTAGAGCCTTAACCATTATTCTTAATTCTATGTAAAAAAAGATTCATATTTTTCTGCATATTTAAGCATAACTCTTGAGCTTTCTGCATCCTCCTGACTGGTGGTTCTTATTTTTTAAGAAAATAAATATGCATCTCTGCTACATTTAGTTATTACTTGTTTTTCTGAAGTCTACCAACCTTGCCAGCACGCATGTCAGCTAAGGTAGTAAGACAAGCTAGCTACTTTTTAACTTGATTGATCGCCTAAAATTGTTTCTTGGTAGCTCGTTATGAGGTTGGGAGATTGGGAACATATTTAGCCAACTTCATAAAATTGCTAAGTGGCTAGAAGCATTATAGAGAAAAAAAAACTTTTTTTTTTTTACAGAACAAATCTGAGGGTGCACTTACCCCTGTACCCCCTATGGGCATGACGCCTCTGCCTACGCACCTCTCTCTCACACACATGTGCACACACACACACAAAGCCCATTAAAAGGTCCAATGCAGCCGTTTTTATCTCAATATCAAATAATTTCTGGGTAACAATTAAGTACATTATTGGTAAAGAAATATCTGGGTAACACATTAATTGTAACATATTAACACATTAATGGTCAAAATAAAGAAAAATAGCTTCTAAGCAAAGAGCAATTTCTCAAGCAATAATTTAACTAGGACTGTCTGGGAGTGGTCTGAGTGGGAAGGGGAAAACTAGCTGTTATTGGAAAAGAAGTTTGGAACTCTCTTTCTTAATGGTCTATTAAAAATATACCACCTGGTTATGTCACCACGCAGGCTAAAACCCTATTACACAAAAACAGCTTGAAATTTCAAATGGTCTTTTCAAACAGCTTTTACAAAAAAGGGCATGAGCAACCTCCCAGATGTCTTCACCTTCATTTGTCTACCCTCTCTCTCACACTTTCTTTGTCTCTCTGTTGCAGTTGGACACAAGTGGGTCAGAGGAAACTGGTTGATGGAAATGGGCATTTAGCAGGTTAAGGGGTAAATTAGGAAAGAGGAATGAGAAATGTGACATAGACAGTGCCTTCAAGAAAGTACTCATACCCCTTGACTTATTCCACATTTTGTTGTATTACAGCTTGAATTCAAAATGGATAAAATTGTTTAGTTTTTTTCTCACCCAATTACACACAACTCCATAATGACAAAGTGAAACATGTTTTTAGAAATGTTTGCAAATGTATTGAAAATGAAATACAGAAATATCTAATTTACATAAGTATTCACACTCCTTAGTAAATACATGTTAGAATCACCTTTAGCAACAATTACAGCAGTGAGTCTGTCTGGGTATGTCTCTTAGAGCTTTGCACACTTGGATTGTACAATATTTGCACTTTTAAACATTCTTCAAGCTCTGTCAAGTTGATTGTTGATCATTGCCAGACAGCCATTTTCAAGTCTTTTCATAGATTTTCAAGTTGTTTTAAGTGAAAGCTGTAACTAGGCCACTCAGGAACATTCAATGTCATCTTAGTAAGCAACACCGGTGTATATTTGGCCTTGTCTTTTAGGTTATTGTCCTGCTAAAAGGCAGTGGTGTAAAGTACTGAAGTAAAAATATTTTAAAGTACTATTTAAGTCTTTTTTTGGGTTATCTGTACTTTACTATTTATATTTTTGACTACTTTTACTTCACTACATTCAAAAATAAAAAAATGTACTTTTTACTCCATACATTTTCCCTGGCGCCCAAAAGTACTCGTTACATTTCCAACGCTTAAGCAGGACAGGAAAATGGTCAAATTCACACACCTCAAAAGAACACATCAAAAGAACATCCCTGGTTATGCCTACTGCCTCTTATCTGGCAGATTCACTAAACACAAATGATTTGTTTGTAAATTATGTTGGAGTGTGCCCCTGGCGATTTGTAAATAAATAAAAAACAAAATAAAATAGTCTGGTCTGGTTTGCTTAATATAAAGAATGTGAAATGATTTATACTTTTACATTTACTTTTAATACTTAAGTATATTATTTAAGACTTTTGCTCATGTAGTATTCTACTGGGTGACTTTCACTTTTACTTGAGTAATCTTCTATTAAGGTAGCTTTACTTTTACTCAAGTATGACAATCAGGTACTTTTTCCTCCACTGCTAAAAGGTGAATTTATCTCACCGGGGATTTTAGAAAGCAGACGGAATCAGGATTTCCTCTAGGATTTTGCCTGTACTTAGCTCTACCTATTGCAAACAGGATGCATGTTTTTAAATAAAGGCCCTTATTTGCGAGGCATTCTAAAACATCCCTGCTCTTTGTGATTGAATCAGTGTTTGAAAATAATTTCTCGACTGAGGTACCTTACAGATAATTGTATGTGTGGGGTACAGAGATGAGGTAGACAATCGTGTTAAACACAATTACTGCACACGGAGTCCATGCAATTTTTTATGTAACATGTGAAGCACATTTGTACTCCTGAACTAATTTAGGCTTGCCATAACATAGGGGTTGAACACTTACTGACTGAAGACATTTCGACTTTAAATTTTGTATTAATTTGTAAAAATGTCTAAAACATAATTCCACTTTGACATTATGGGATATTGTGTGTTAACCAGTGACACAAAATCTAAATGTAATCCATTTTAAATTCAAGTTGTAATACAACAAAATGTGGAAAAAGTCAAGGGGAGTGAATAGCTTCTGAAGGCACTTTAATTCAGTTAGGTGCACCATTCCCCCACGATAGAACATACAGAGAATTCCTTCAGTATAAAAACATTATAGCCAGGGGTTTGGGTCAACTCCATTTCAATTCAGTTTAATTAATGGAAGACAAACGGTTGAGTTGTATAATCCTCATAGAAACGTTCAGCACTCTGAATTTATGAATTTGATATCAAGTAACCCATTACATTCTACATCTGGAATTAAGTATTGCATAAATTAATTAAATACATTACAAATTAAAAAAAGGATTCTGTCATGTCAGGGACTTGATATTATTTATTTGGTGTCAGGGTAAGGCATCAAAAAGTGTATATCTGGACTGCAATGAACAGCTTTGTGTAGGTGTACATCAGTATTTTTTTTATCAGAATGGATCATGAGCGCTGCCCTGTGGTAGGATATGAAAAGTAATATTTTCATAATATTGAGAGAGAAACATGAATATGGTTGCTCCATCTGTAAACTTTTATTTATAAATGATACCTCAAGCCTAAACCCAAACTGTAAGGAGTGAAGATTTTGATATTGCAAATAAGGAAAATATATTTGATTGTAAGATAGTTAACTTGGAGACATCACTGAAAGAGAAAACATCTCCCTCCGATGAAGTTCTGCTTTCTTGGTTCTGGTCATTGTCCTTTAGATTTGTTGACAACAGGATCTAAAAAATATATATATATAATTTGAATGGGAAGTATTAATTGTAAACGGTAGGTAATCCTTCTTACTTTAAGATGAAAAACATACGGTACCTTTTGGGAAAAGCAACTCGGTCCGTCGCGTGTGTCCGTTTCGGCAGAGTTGTTTGTCCTCCTGCACACTGTTCAACACACACACTTCAGTTTTAATAGCTAAATGACTTAAATGTAAATGTAATAGTATTTTAATAGTATATTGGTAGAGAAACAACACAATTATCATTTGAAATAAGTGCAAGAATATAATAACTACACAATTGTGCATTGACAAATAACAATTACATTAGATACATTTGGCTTACAGGACATATATGTCTGAGATTGGGAGGTCCTGCCAGTCTCTCCAGACGAAGTAGGCTGTGCAACCTTTCTCCTTACAAGGGGTGTGGACATGTTGGGATAGGCCAGGCCACTGTCTAGACAGCTCCACTAGCTTTGTCATCACCGACAGGAAGAGATCCCAAGAACGACGGAACTCTTCTGGAAACAAAATGAGAAATATGCTGATGTCAATGAGATGAAATTGTTTACAACACATTAGTGTGTTACTTGTAAATGTTTTTCCTCATTAGGACTAAATGTTTTGTGTTCATAGCGTAACTACATAGTTTGAGCTCAAATGTAATCTGCCCTTGAAAACCAACTTCTCTTTTTGAAAACGGTCCATGGCATTGATATGTGTCAGAAACATTTATTATAGTTTCCAAATTGACTACAAAGTGTAAATAGGATAATTTTGGTTATGAAGTCTCATCCCAAATGGAATTTGGTTAGTGAATGCGACATGATTTACTGTACTTGAGGGTTTCGTTTGTATTACAATCATGTGAACAATTCATGTCCTATTTTGTCTATGAGGACCAATGGAATGGCAAAAATAGAGCGAACCCCGTGCGCCAGGTCACGCAAAACGAACTTGGAAAATAGCTATTCTAGTACAAATGGCTTTCCATAAAGTTGTTCAACAATTTTGAGAAATGCAGATTATGGATTATGGATTACATCCAACTAGCTTCTACTTGGGCTGTTTACCGTCAAACCTGAGACTGGAATGTTGTTGGTAAATTGCTACGTTTTGTTTATAGCTAGCTAGCTACATGTCATTATTTGATTGCCTATGTCGCTATGATACTAGGCTATGATACTTTGATGTAACTAGCTAAATACATAACCTCTCCCTAATGTGTAAATGTGAGGCAGATATGCGGTGCACATGAAGACAGGTTTGATTCCTGCTAGGTAACGTTAGCTCATAATCAAGCAAACCTACTGACATGTGTGATACATGTTGCCAGCTTACTTACAATAATAATTCAACTCGTAGATCAACTGTGGTATTCCAGGGGTTCTATCAATGTAACTGTTTGCATCATTTCGAATCCCCCTTATTTTATGAAATGTTTTCTACATACGTTTTCTCTAACCCTTCCATCCCTCCTCTGATTGGAGTAAACGAATGAACAACAATACTACTGCTACTTACAGCTATTTCCGCTCACAAATACGGTACATGTATTTAAATTATACATACTGTACATTGAGTGTACACATCATTAGGAACACCTGCTCTTTCCATGACATGGACTGACAAGGTGAAAGCTATGATCCCTTATTGACGTCACTTGTTAAATTCACTTCAATCAGTGTAGATGAAGGAGAGGAAACAGGAAATATATATATATTTTTTTTACCTTGAGACAATTGAGATGTATTGTGTGTGTGTGTGCCGTTCATAGGGTGAATGGGCATGAAAATATTTAAGTGTCTTTGAACGGGGTATGGTAATAGGTGCCAGGCACACTGGTTTGAGTGTGTCAAGAACTGCAATGCTGCTGGGTTTTTCACACTCAACAGTTTCCCGTGTGTATCAGGAATTGTCCACCACTCAAAGGACATCCATCCAACTTGACACAACTGTGGGAAGCATTGGAGTCAACATGGGCCAGCATCCCTGTGGAACACTTTCGACACCTTGTAGAGTCCATGCCCCGACGAATTGAGGCTGTTCTGAGGGCAAAAGGGGGTGCAACTCAATATTAGGAAGGTGTTCCTAATATTCTCTTTCTGCAAGTGTTGGATTTTCACCCACAGCGACCAATCCACCATTCATTCTGAGCTTAACTCCAACCCGCCGATGTCCATAGATTAACCCATCTTTCCAAGGATAATGCTATTCTGATTTTAACTCCAACCTGCCGATGTCCATAGATTAACCCATCTTTCCCAGGATAATGCTATTCTGATTTGAATTCCAACCTGCCGATGTCCATAGATTAACCCATCTTTCCAAGTATAATGCCATTTTTCTTTTTGCAATACATCCCTCCATTTTACTGTGATGTTTTATGAGGGTCCTGAACCTCCCTATCTGTCACACCTTGGTCTTAGTATTTTGTGTTTTAGCTAATTAGTTGGTCAGGCCAGGGTGTGACATGGGTTTATGTTATTGTGTTGTCGTATTGGGGTTTTCGTAGGCATTGGGATTGTGGTTGATTAGGGGTGTGTTTAGTTTAGGTTTGGCTGCCTGAAGCGGTTCTCAATCAGAGTCAGGTGATTCTTGTTGTGTCTGATAGGGAACCGTATTTAGGTAGCCTGGGTTTCACTGTGTATTTCGTGGGTGATTGTTCCTGTCTCTGTGTGGTTTCACCAGATAGGCTGTAATTAGGTTTCACGTTCCGTTTTGTTGTTTTGTATTTGTTTCAGTTATTTTCATGTATTTGTCATTTGTTTCATTAAAAAACATGAGTAACCAACACGCTGCATTTCGGTCCGACTCTCTTTCGACAAACGAAGAACGCCGTTACAGAATCACCCAACACACACGGACCGAGCAGCGTGTTAACAGGCAGGAGCCACAGAAGAGGCAACAGAAGCAGCTTCAGTGGGAGAGGCTGCACCACTTGGAGAATTGGACATGGGAGGAAGAACTGGACGGAAAGGACCCTGGGCTCAGCCTGGTGAATATCGCCCTCCCGCCTGTTCAGCGCTTCTAGAGCCTTCCTCCTCTACAGCGCTGCTGGAGTCTCCTGTCTGTTCAGCGCTATCAGAGCCTTTCTCCTCTCCTGCGCTACCGGAGTCTCCCGCCTGTTCAGTGCTTCTAGAGCCTTCCTCCTCTACAGCGCTGCCGGAGCCTCCTGCCTGTTCGGAGCAGCCTGAGCTGCCAGTCTGCATGGAGCAGCCAGAGCTGCCAGTCTGCATGGAGCAGCTAGAGCTGCCCGTCTGCATGGAGCAGCCAGAGCTGTCAGTCTGCTTGGAGCAGTCAGAGCTGTCAGTCTGCAAGAAGCCGCCAGAGCTGTCAATCTGCATGGAGCAGCAGGAACTGCCAGTCTGCATGGAGCAGCTAGAGCTGCCAGTCTGCATGGAGCAGCCAGAGCTGTCAGTCTGCTTGGAGCAGCCAGTCTGCAAGGAGCTGCCAGTCTGCAAGGAGCTGCCAGTCTGCATGGAGCAGCTAGAGCTGCCAGTCTGCATGGAGCAGCTAGAGCTGTCAGTCTGCATGGAGCAGCCAGAGCTGTCAGTCTGCTTGGAGCAGCCAGAGCTGCCAGTCTGCATGGAGCTGCCAGTCTGCAAGGAGCTGCCAGTCTGCAAGGAGCTGTCAGTCTGCAAGGAGCTGCCAGTCTGCAAAGAGCTGCCAGTCTGCAAGGAGCTGCCAGTCTGCAAGGAGCTGCCAGTCGGAAAGGAGCTGCCAAAGCTGTTAGTCTGCATGGAACAGTCAGAGCTGTCAGTCTGCAAGAAGCCGCCAGAGCTGTCAATCAGCATGGAGCAGCCAGAGCCGTCAGTCAGCATGAAGCAGCCAGAGCCGTCAGTCTGCCAGGATCCGCCAGTTAGCCAGACTCTTCCAGATCTGCCAGTCAACCAGACTCTTCCAGATCTGCCAGTCAGCCAGACTCTTCCAGATCTGCCAGTCAGCCAGACTCTTCCAGATCTGCCAGTCAGCCAGACTCTTCCAGATCTGCCAGTAAGCCAGACTCTTCCAGATCTGCCAGTCAGCCAGACTCTTCCAGATCTGCCAGCCAGCCAGACTCTTCCAGATCTGCCAGTCAACCAGACTCTTCCAGATCTGCCAGTCAGCCAGACTCTTCCAGATCTGCCAGACAACCAGACTCTTCCAGATCTGCCAGTCAGCCAGACTCTTCCAGATCTGCCAGTCAGCCAGACTCTTCCAGATCTGCCAGTCAGCCAGACTCTTCCAGATCCGCCAGTCAGTCAGACTCTTCCAGATCCGCCAGTCAGCCAGACTCTTCCAGATCCGCCAGTCAGCCAGACTCTTCCAGATCCGCCAGTCAGCCAGACTCTTCCAGATCTGCCAGTCAACCAGACTCTTCCAGATCTGCCAGTCAACCAAAATCTTCCAGATCTGCTAGTCAACCAGACTCTTCCAGATCTGCTAGTCAACCAGACTCTTCCAGATCTGCTGGTCAACCAGACTCTTCCAGATCCGCCAGTCAGCCAGGATCTGCCAGAACTGCCAGCCAGCCAGGATCTGCCGGATTCAACTGCCTGGCTGGGCTTCCTCTCAGTGCTGGGCTGCCCCTCAGTCCCGAGCTGCCCCTCAGTCCCGAGCTTCCCCTCAGTCCCGAGCTTCCCCTCAGTCCCGAGCTGCTTCAGTCCCGAGCTGCCCCTCAGTCCCGAGCTGCCCCTCAGTCACGAGCTACTCCTCAGTTCAGTGGGGTTCTGGGTGAGGACTGTTAGGCCATGGTCGGCGGCGAGGGTGGATTATCCCAGGACGCGAAGGGGAGGAACTATGACATTTATGGAGTGGGGTCCACGTCCCGAGCCGGAACCGCCACCATGGACAGACACCCACCCGGACCCTCCCTATGGTTTTGAGGTGCGTCCGGGAGTCCGCACCTTGGGGGGGTGGGTTCTGTCACGACTTGGTCTTAGTATTTTGTGTTTTAGTTAATTAGTTGGTCAGGCCAGGGTGTGACATGGGTTTATGTTATTGTGTTGTCGTATTGGGGTTTTTGTAGGCATTGGGATTGTGGTTGATTAGGGGTGTGTTTAGTTTAGGTTTGGCTGCCTGAAGCGGTTCTCAATCAGAGTCAGGTGATTCTTGTTGTCTCTGATAAGGAACCGTATTTAGGTAGCCTGGGTTTCACTGTGTATTTCGTGGGTGATTGTTCCTGTCTCTGTGTAGTTTCACCAGTGGAGGCTTAAAGAGAGAGGTTTAATTGCCTTATTATTGAATAGTTTTAACCCTCCAAACTCATGTTTGTTATATAATCTTGTTTAACTTTATCTAGTTTGCCATTCCAAATAAAGATAAATATTTTTTCTTGCATGATTTGAAAAAGGATTCTCCTGGAGTTGGTAGAGCCATGAATAAATATGTAAATTGCGAAATCACTAAATAATTAACCAGGGTCATCTTCCTGTAAATGGATAGGTGTTTCCATCTATTCCATCTATTTAGCTAAGTTTTCTATCAAAGTTAATAGTTACAAGATCTGTCAACTTTTCCAGGACATGTACACCAAGCACATTGACTTCACCATTCAACTATTTAAACTGACGAGCTACTGTAAGATCCCTGCTAAATAATCAAACTAGCTAGCATTTGAGGGCGTATTTTCTACATGTGTATTTTCTAGGGACAAAATCATGATAAAAGCTCAACAGATAAGGAGGCAATGATCAGACACCAGTCCCGTTTCAGAATAATGGAGGAAATAACCACCATTGATAATGTAATCAGTACTGTGTGTGTTTGTGTCTTGTGTGTTGTAAGGTTCCCCTTATCCAATGGACTACTCCTGGGCCTGGGTTAGTAATGTAAACCAGTTAGTGCCATGCTGGGACATGTCCCTTGTGAATTAGCTATAAATCATAATCTCTGATTGGCTGTGTTCAACCGTGTGTTTACTGTTGGCTACCATGATCATACAGTGAGTCTTTCTCTCTCTCCCTCTCTTTCTCGGTGATAAGAGCTGGGTCAGATCTGTAAGTCAAGCTCCTTCGTGACCAGTATCTGTGACGAGATGGGCCTGGAGCTAATCTACTGGCACTGTTAACACCATACAGGAAGGCACACTATATATACACAAGAGTACGTGGACACCACTTCAAATTAGTGGGATTGGCTATTTCAGTCACTCTATTTCAGTCACACAGGTGTATAAAATCGAGCACACAGCCATGCAATCTCCATAGACAAACATTGACCTTACTGAATGGCCTTACTGAAGAGCTCATTGACTTTCAATGTGGCACTGTCATAGGATGCCACCTTTCCAACAAGTCAGTTTGTCAAATATCTGTCCTGCAAGAGCTGCCCCGGTCAACTGTAAGTGCTGTTATTATGAAGTGGAAACGTCTAAGAGCAACAACGAAGTTGCGAAGTGGTAGGCCACACAAACTCACAGAATGGGACTGCCAAGTGCTGAAGGGCGTAGCGGGTAAAAATCATCTGTCCTTGGTTTCAACACTCACTAACGAGTTCCAAACTGCCTCTAGAAGCAACGTTAGCACAATAACTGTTCATCAGGAGCTTCATGAAATGGGTATCCATGGCCAAGGAGCCACACACAAGCCTAAGATCCCCATGCGCAACGCCAAGCGTCAGCTGGAGTGGTGTAAAGCATGCCGCCATTGGACTCTGGAGCAGTGTAAACACGTTCTCTGGAGTGATGAATCACACCTTACCATCTGGCAGTCTGGGTTTGGAGGATACCAGGAGAACGCTACCTGCCTCAATGCATAGTGCCAACTGTAAAGTTTGGTGGAGGAGGAATAATAGTCTGGGGCTGTTTTTTATGGTTCGGACTAGGCCCCTTAGTTCCAGTGAAGGGAAATCTTAACGCTACAGCATACAATGGTATTTTAGACGATTCTGTGCTTCCAACTTTGTGGCAACAGTTTGGGGAAGGCCCTTTCCTGTTTCAACATGACAATACCCACGATGGGGTTCAGGTCCATACAGAAATGGTTTGTCAAGATCGGTGTGGAAGAACTTGACTGGCCTGCACAGACCCCTGAACTGACTGCTCAGGTTGGGTAGGTTACTTTCTAAATGTAATCCGTTAGTTACTAGTTATCTGTCCAAAATTGTAATCAGTAACGTAACTTTTGGATTACCCAAATCGGATTACATTCAGTTACTTTTAGATTACTTTCCTATTAAGAGGCATGAGAAGAAGACAAAAATGTGTGTTACCAATTGAACGACATCTACTGCATTGCAGGATGAATCAATGTTAAAGTTTACATTGCTGGCCATATATGGATGTTACATTTTACTTTATGGGTTGGTTATGTAGGCTTCTTCTAACCCATCGCCTTCTACTACATATATCAATACGATAAAGTTACAAGTTCTCATTTGGTTTTTAATGTAAATATATCAGAATTCCAGTCATTCCAATACATCTTATTCCTCTTGAGCCTCAAGAATAGGACTTGGAAATATGTAACCCCTCTCAGATTAATAGACAGAGCTGTGGATGCAATTATATCAAAATTAATGTTTTAACCATGTTGGGGATATACAGTGTTTGTTTCCATTTACAATGTTTACAAACATTGGAGAAAAACAAGCTTATATGTTGGGTTCTCATGGAGTGTGACAGTTGAACTAAGCTCATGAGGTGTTTATAAGTTAATATATATATATATCCTTTGATTCCTTAACTTATAAACACCTCATGAGAGTTCAACTGTAATTACACATATAATTAATTTATAAGTCCCAAAAATGGATGTAGCAACTACAGATTGCCCCTTTCAGCATATCAAAAGTGTGCTAGTTTGAGCATGTGTACATTAGGCCTATGGATTAATATATTTTAGCAGCATTAAAAGCCCCACTTTTATTCCATAGGCTGGGATCCGCACTATGCAGCTGTTGCAAGAGCGCAATTTTCACTGGCTGTCCACTGGTTTCAAAAACAATGATTGATAGGCAGCTTAAACCTCTTGAATTCAACCATCATTGGGTTCAAAGATACATATAGTGAACAGCCATCCACAACAACCCCAATCCGAAAGGCGCAAATAGCTAAATGGGAGAGCAGGAGTGTGATTCACATTGACGCGCTCTGTAGATAATAATAAGTGACATCTGTATCGCCATAGACTACACCACTGCTGTCGCGTCCTTACCTCCAAGAGTTTATTCAAGTTGGATAATCTTTGGATCCCGACAGCAGTCGCACCATTGGAAGACATAGAATGGACGGTAGCCTACAATAACCTATTCCTGCTCTTTTCCCGCGATCCATCAAACCCATTTGGTGTGTCATTATAGTGGTCTCTGACTTGTGGTCAGACTCACTCAGGTGGAACAAACTTAAACTTGCTCCTTTTTTCAATGTTGATTTGAACGTCATTGAGAAAAACAGAGAAGTGTCAAAGATGTTGTTTTCGCGAACATCCTTTCTGAATTTAAAAGTAATCCTCGAAGTAATCACCTAGTTTTTCAAAAGTATCTGTAATCTGATTACAATATTTTTGCTGGTAATGAAACGGATTACAGTGACCGTTGTTATTATTTTTAATCCTTCCTTTTAATCCGCCCAACCCTGACGACTGCACATGTCCATAACCTGTAATACATTACATGAATGGAAGGGTCTTCATCACTCCCTGGAGAAACGAAGACAGAACCTCACCCAGAGAGTTGTGCATGTTAGTTTGTTAGACAGCCAAACCTTACGTTTTGGGAAATAGAACATAGAAATGCCATTCTAGTTCTGGTTACACAGCTGATGTTGAACTCTAAACACACCGGACTTTGATTTGTTAGATAAAGTGTAGGCAAACTGTCTTTATAAGAACATCAATATGATATTTACAGCAGAAAATGTTTTGTCTTTCTTTAACAGGAACACATCCATCGATTTTTGTTGTTGATGTACTGTATGTACACTCAAGCAGGGTGATGTTTGTGCAATGTCCACATGTAACCAGCACCTGTAGGGGTATTAGTTCTGGGATTTGTATCCCGGGAAAAATCTGACAGTGGACATAAGAAGAGATGAGACAAAAGTAGGCAGTTATAGAATATTGTGTTGTAGGACAGCCGAACTGACTGATGACCGCGGGCATTCAACTCGCAGTAGTTGCTATCGTTTCCAATGTAACATTTTTTCACATGATGTGATGAAACATCGAAATTAAGTTGCAAGCTTCTTTCGTAGCAAGGCGTTTTAGAGCGGGTGTCTTATGAAACACATTCCAGACACTGGCGCTTGCCATAACTGATTTGACAGAGAAATATCAGCTAGATAGGATAGCCAGCTGCAGCTATCACCAAGCTATGCTAGGTAGCTGGCCTCAGCTTTTTTATTTTTTTTATTTAACCTTTATTTAACTTGGCAAGTCAGTTAAGAACAAATTCTTATTTACAATGACAGCCTACCCCGGCCAAACCCGGACGATGCTGGGCCAATTGTGCGCCGCCCTATGGGATTCCCAAACACAGCCAGATGTGATACAGCCTGGATTCGAACCAGGACTGTAGTGACACCTCTTGCACTGAGATACAGTGCCTTAGACCGCTGTGCCACTCAGGAGCCCAGCCCAGCTTTGGCTAAACACAAGGTAAGCGCAGGCTTTAACCTACACATAGAACTGAATTAGCTGACTATCTTGAGATGGCGAGTCAGTCGGGAAAGGAGAAGTGCTCAACTTCAAAACTTTGTTCTCTCCATAGCAAAGCTAGCTTAGCTTACATCGCTGTACTCCCTACTGCACTTGTTTATTGTGATTGAATGGCAAAAACACACCCAAAGCACACTCACATCAAACCACGCCCCAAGACATCTCTTATTTGCCTTCAGCCATTTCTTAATAAGCATGGATTAAAAACAAGGCCAAATCAGGAAGCGCAGTCGCCCTTCCAACAAAAAAAAATCAGTTTCATGTTTTGAAAACGTCTTTTCTGAACACCAAGTATGTGACCTTATTTAAACTAAAAGTGATCAGCTGGTCCTTATGAGCACTTTTCTTACTATGCAGACTGATTGAATTTACCCCATATTCTCATTAATTTGCCTCTCCAGATGAAATAGAGGAATAGCATACTGTACCGCTGGTCTCAGGTCTCTTGCAGCGAATCTGTATGTGTTGATCTCCATCTTTATTGTCTCCATCTTTATTGTTCTCTCTCATCAGCACCAGTTTGTCTCCAGAGCTGAGCAGGCAGTGGTCCTTCCCTATCCAGTGAGTCGGGTAGAGGGAGCACGTCTTGATGATCAGCCTGAAATACAAATAAATGTTGTAAATAACCACATATTTTATCTATCAATAGTTTATTTGTAAAACCATATAAACTGCACATAAATATTTATTTAGGAACATTTGTGACAATTAAAGTGAAACATCCAGGCAATGAAATGGTAGACTAGATTCCAATGCTACCTGTGGAAGAAGCCATGAGGGATCTCAGGTAGAAAGTAAACACAGACATTTATATCATCCAGCTTGTCTTCTCCCCACATCTGCACCACCATTTGATTGTCCTGCAGGTAGCTGGGGAAGAGACATGCTCCATCCAGATGACCCATGGCCAAGTTGGATGACTTCCACTGCTTCTCCCCGGGTTTGAACTCCGGGGCCGACGGGTTCAGGGGACTACCCACCTTAGCCGGGAGACAGACCTCAAAGTGCTGCAGGAGGCTAAGTAGCGCCCCCTCCTTAGTCCTACTTCCCACCACCTCCTCCACCAGGTCTTCATCGTCCATTCGCAGCCGCCTCAGTTCTCTGCGTACCAGGATCCGTGTGGCCGCGTTGTGCAGGGTGCCCTTCTCCTTGAAGTCATCCACCCACGTGCCCCGGTGGACCAATAGGTTGCCCTCCTTCCGCAGCTCGTCTCTGGGGATGGCTTCCATCTGCTTGACCAGGTCGTGCCTCACGATGGTCTGGGTTAGTAGAAAAGAGAGACGTTGGTAATAGGAGTACGGTGTCCATATTAGGACAGTAGTCAGCGGGGCTCTGGCTCAACTTTCATGGAAATATGATGTTGTTCTGATATGGACACCGTACTGGAGAAGACTTTAAATACAACACTGTAATTCAAATAGATTACAGCATGTTCACTTTGCTACTTAATTGTGCCACCTACAGTGTCTTGCAAAAGTATTCACCCCCCTTTTTCCCTATTTTGTTGCATTACAACCTGTCATTTAAAAGGATTTTTATTTGGATTTCATGTAATGGACATACACAAAATAGTCCAAATTGGTTAAGTAAATGACAAAAATGAAATACGGAAAAGTGGTGCGTGCATATGTATTCACCCCCTTTGCTATGAAGCCCCTAAATAGGATATGGTGCAACCAATTACCTTCAGAAGTCACATAGTTAGTTAAATAAAGTCCACCTGTGTGCAATATAAGTGTCACATAATTTGTCACATGATCTTAGTAAAAGAAAGGCCCCAGAGTCCTGCAACACCACCAAGCAAGCGGCACAATAAAGACCAAGGAGATCGCCAAACAAGTCAGGGACAAAGTTGAGGAGAAGTACAGATCAAGGTTGGGTTATAAAAGAATATCAGATACTTTGGACATCCCACAGAGCACCATCAAATCCGTTATAAAAAAAATGAAAGAACATGGCACCACAACAAACCTGCCAAAAGAGGGCCGCCCACCAAAACTCACAGACCAGGCAAGGAGGGTATTAATCAGAGAGGCAACAAAGAGACCAAAGACAACCCTGAAGGAGCTGCAAAGCTCCACAGCGGAGATTGGATTTATTAGTCCATAGGACCACTTTAAGCCGTACACTCTACAGAGCTGGGCTTTACGAAAGAGTGGCCAAAAAAAAAGCATGTTTGGTGTTTGCCAAAAGGCACGTGGGAGACTTCCAAACATATGGAAGAAGGTACTCTGGTCAGATGAGACTAAAATTGAGCTTTTTGGCCATCAAGGAATACGTCTTGAATGATGGATGGCGCTAAATACAGGGAAATTCTTGAGGGAAACCTGTTTCAGTCGTCCAGAGATTTGAGACTGGGACGGAGGTTGACCTTACAGCAGTACAATGACCCTAAGTATACTGCTAAAGCAACACTCGAGTGATTTAAGGAGAAACATTTAAATGTCTTGGAATGGCCTAGTCAAAGCCCAGACCTCAATCCAATTGACAATCTGTGATATGACTTAAAGATTTCTGTACACCAGCGGAACCCATCCAACTTGAAGGAGGTGGAAAGGTTTTGACTTGAAGAATGGGCAAAAATCCCAGTGCACAGATGTGCCAAGCTTATAGAGACACCCCAAGACACTTACAGCTGTAATTGCTGCAAAAGGTGGTTCTACAAAGTATTGACTTTGGGGGGTGAATAGTTATGCACGCTTATTTCTTATTTGTTTCACAATAAAAAATATCTTGCATCTTCAAAGTGGTAGGCATGTAGTGTAAATCAAATGATACAAACCTCCCAGAAATCCATTTTAATTTCAGGTTGTAAGACAACAAAAAAGCAAAAATGCCAAGGGGGGGTGAATACTTTCGCATGCCACTGTACTCAAAGCACACTTAACCTAATCATGGAGAGCTACAGGGACAGGAAATACCAGGTCTTGCTCTAGCCCAGCACAAAAATACCTGATTCAACTAATTGAGAGTATGCATTTGTCAAATACTGGGCAAAAAGCCTCCGTACCCCTGTAGCTCTCCTGGACCAAGTATCGTTGATCATTCATTTAGAGGTTTTCTTTCCGTCACCCTCAGGTCTCACCTTGAAGAGTGAGATGAGAAAAGATGGCTGAATGAACACCCTATCCTTCAGAGCAGGGATCTCCTCGTACCACACGATGATGCCGATACGATGGAGATAGCGTAGGATGGAGTGGACGTTCTCCTCGCCCAACTCAAGGTGCCGAATGAGGTCACTCAGAAGGTCATCGAAAGAAACTATTCCTGGTGTTGAGGAAAAGAGACGTCTGATTAGAGTAATGTGACCTAGTTATAATACCTCATTGTGTCGATATTAGGACAAGCACAATTTGACTGTCCTAACATGGACATATGTCAGTATTGATAATGTAATTATTAAAAATGCAATTAACAGCGTTGAAGTTGATTTCATTTCAATTCAGTAACTTGAGAAAGTTAATTATAAAATTACAATTCAAAAGCCATTAACTTTCAATAGGGATTAAAAAAAAAAACTTTAAATAACTTACCGTGTTGAGGTATTTGGTTTTGTTTCACTAGGTCATGAATGACTAACTCAACTTCTTTGTAGCTTTTGGGCAGGGTCCTTTCAGCACATGGGAATGTGTCCTTTGTTAAGATATGCCTCACAATGTGCTCCTTGAGCTTGACAATGTCCTCATGCATAGTGCAGTCAATAGGTACAAGTTCCAGGACCTGCAAACACATTAGAAACCAATTCATATACTTGCAGATCAAATGTTAGGCCACTTCAAAGAGCAAACACGCTTTACAACACTCAAATTAGGACACAATACCTGTAAATGATACTCCATAAGCCGGTCAAGTTCGCTCATCTGTTCAGAAAACAGAGAGGGGTCTATATTGCCCTTCAGGTTCTTCTGCTGTAGTTGTAAAACCTCCTTCCTTTCTTTGAGCATGACTCGAACATTCTCCTCGATGTGTCTCTTCTTCTCCCTCACCTCATCTTGGTCTTGACACTGGTCACAATGAGTTCCCACCAGTAAGACCACAGAGGCAGGGACGCGAAGCTGGATGTTATTGATCCAGAAACACACCTTCTCTTTGAAAGACTGGGGGTCTTCCATGTTGTAGCTGAGACATTACAAAGATACATTTTGACATGTAAGGCAAGGTCATACCCAAGTCAGTAAAACCAACAAACTATATTCATCAATATACTGTACTATCAATAAAGCATTAGTGATCTGTTGATGAAAATATTAGAAGACTGTAAAAGACTGTTAAATGACAAATGTCAGTTTCCCACAAATTAACACGTGTGCACAGTGATCTCCATCAACTGACATGTTTACCTGGCCAAATCAACAGCGAGGATAACGAGGGCTCTGGGGGTGATGAAGACGTGATGCGTCAGGTAGTATTCTTCCTGCCCTGCGAAGTCCCAGAATAGGAACCGGATCCCCTCCATATCCATCTCACTGATCTCTATCCCCTCCGTTCTGTCCTCCTCATCTACCCTCACAGCCTCCCCTGCTTCATACTACGACACAGCGTGGACTTTCCAGCCATGGAGGAACCCAGGAACATGGTCTTGACTGTCCAGGCTGTGGTGTGCGTGTCAGGGCCTTCCTCCTCCATCATGGCAAAGTAGCTCTGAATGTCTCTCACTCCTCCGTCACACACCTCCTCTGGGGGGGTCCTCAGCGGGTTCCCTGTGGCCTTGAACAGGGTCAGCTCCGAGTTCCCCTCCTGGAACAGCTGGGCTGGAAGTTCAGTCAGGCTATTCCGATCTACAAACAGCTCCTTGAGTTTAGGTAGCCCCACCACTGCCTGGATGTCCTTCAGGCAGTTATTGGACAGGTTGAGGTAGGTGAGGCTGTGACATTGACTCAGGTCCACTGGGAGTTTGGCCAGACGGTTGGTGCTGAGCTTGAGGAACTGTAGCTTCCCCAGATGAGGGAAGACATCTTCAGGGATGACCTTGATGTTATTCTGGTTCATGTAGAGCCGCTCCAGAAGTTTCAAAGATCTAAACTCCAGGGGAAAGTCCATCAGCTCATTCTTGGAGAGGTTGAGGTCTCTCAGGTTTACCAGGTTGGAGATCCAATTGAGCTGTCTCAGTTTGTTCCTTTGGAGGTCCAACCTTCTGACCTCGTCAGCATGCTCCAGGAGAATCGGAGGGACGGACTTCAGTTTTCTACCAGACAGGTCCCAATCTTTCTTACTCTGCCCAGTACCTAAAATGACATACATGTTAGGGAGACCTTGCCATGAAGGCATCTTATTCACACTGTTAAAGCAGTATATATTCAGGACAAACAATTAAATGTTGTTACATTGAGGAGCGGCACTTAATACACTTTTATAATCTAATCTGTAATCTATCCACAATAAAAACAGATTATGTCTGGCCACAACAGCATCAACATCTTTGAAGTCTCCTATCAACAGTAGTTACAAGACTGAATTAATGTGTGAGGTTTCCACACAAACAAATAAGGAGTATGACTCATTGATTTACAAAACATTAGGAACACCTTCCTAATATTGAGTTGCACCCCATTTTGCCCTCAGAACAGTCTCAATTTGTTGGGGCATGGACTCTACAAGGTGTTGAAAATGTTCCACATGGATGCTGGCCCATGTTAACTTCAATGCTTCCAAAGTTGTGTCAAGCTGGATGGATGTCCTTTGGGTGGTGGACCATTCTTTATACACACAGGAAACTGTTGAGCGTGAAAACCCAGCAGCATTGTAGTTATTGACACACTCAAACCGGTGGGTCTGGCACCTTCTACCATAAAAGTTAAAAGGCATTTAAATAATTTGTTTTGCCAAATCACCCTCTGGATGGCATACATGCACAATCCATGTTTCAATTGCCCTAAGGTTTAAAAATCCTTCTTTAACCTGTCTCCTCCCTTTCATCTAAACTGATTGAAGGTTACACATGGATTCACCTGGTCAGTTTATATCATGGGAAGAGCAGGTGTTCCTAATATTTTGTACACTCAGTATATGACTCATCAGTTCACTCCAGTTCACTCAGTTGTCATTACCAGTAACTACGATGTTTCCTTTACAATCATTTATGACTGGGTTAAAGTCAGCCTTATATTCCTGAATGTGACTCTGATATGTATTATTTAATCTAGTTACAGTTGTATTACGCAATCCTTCATTTGATAATAGTTGTCAGTTAAACAATAAACTGAATTTCACTATGGCAAAAGAGAAAGTAACGAGACAAAAGCAAAGAGAGTTGTCTGTCTTTCATATTTTCATTTAAAATCCCCAATCCTCTCTCTCATCAATGAGTTACATAGGCAGTCATATAATTATTATCTATTATCTAATGCTAGTTCATTATGAAGAGCGTCATGGTACTTGCCATTAGGTCGAGACATGTTGCCAGACAGTGTTTGTGGTGCGTTGTCTCACCCACTTTCACAACCGGTATGCAAGGAGCTCTACACACAGGCAAATTCACCACTCTTCTTACTTCCTGGTTGTCTCTAATACGTAGGTCCAAACAGTTCACTTCTCATCACATTCATGCAAGATTATTGCTCCTTTTTTATAAAAGAAAAGTATAGACTCTGAAGTACAACACAGAATAGGTATTTAAAAAAGAATATAAGGGCTTACAAGATACACATTTTTACTGCCAAAACTTTTTCAAAACACAGACAAGTATTCTGATCATCTAAATAGTCGGATTGTGCAGATGTTTTGCATCTATAAAGAACCAAGTGCGGTTGTGTGACAATGAATGGTAAGGGGGAAAAAGTGGCACTATGCATTTAAAATAATATAGACAATATATCTAATCAACATTCAAAAATCTAGAAAGCTTTGGTTTCGATATCCTCTGTCATACTTGACTTTCGTTTACTGTAAATGTCCCCTCGGTATAGAGCTCACCAGTTTGTAGTCCTAAAAAAAGGAAATGAGTTACGTCTGGTTTGTTCAGCCATTCTTATGGGGAAAATGAATGGGGAAAGAAATAGGGTTTCGGGATAAACGTCAAAAATAAGGCTTAGGATTTCATATACGTTTTGTTCTATTGGATAATATCAGATAGTTAACATTACCTTTATGCATTATGAAGCCTTTATGTGCTTTTTTATGACATAAACACTTCAAAATCCACAAAAAGTCACGTTAGCTGATAAAGATGACCTCATAGAACAAAATGTATAAGATCGCCTAAGCCTGTGTATACCACATATCATATCTTCGGCATTTATCCAAAAACCCTACTTAAACGGCATTCATTTCCCTATAGGCTTTGTCCAACGAACCATGACGGAGTTAGTGCCAAGAAAAATATGTTATTAGTTTCAGTCGCAACGCACAAGCCCAGCCCACCGGAGGATGGTCTTCTTCAGCCATCTATTTTCTGCGGTTGAGTGTTGCAAAATCCACTTGTCACTTGAATGCTTTCCTTTTACTCCTGTGACCCTTTAATACTCTTGCTTGAGCCTGTCATTTTTGCCTGTTAACATTAAGACTGCGAAAATGTTTGTAATGTCCTGTCGAACACACAGGTCTGTCTGAAATGGGCTCGATTGAATATATTGGGCGCGTTC
Source organism: Oncorhynchus masou masou (assembly GCF_036934945.1). Classification (NCBI taxonomy): domain Eukaryota; kingdom Metazoa; phylum Chordata; class Actinopteri; order Salmoniformes; family Salmonidae; genus Oncorhynchus; species Oncorhynchus masou. The sequence goes on from NC_088212.1 coordinate 55,065,537, forward strand.
GAGTGGACCAGTTTTGATAAGACGTTGAACAACGTTGGTCACCGCCATTCGAAGTGTGCAGCATAATGGGTATAAACTTGTCCAACTTGCAACCTGCATGACCTTTACAACAACCAAATGATCACAGGTCATGAACTTTCGACTGCAGTCGACTGGAAATGTCTCCATTTGCTCCTCACCAACAACTGCAACTTGAAGTCAGAACCACAGCATTGTGTGAGACCTGTTTTTCTGGAAGTGAAAGGCACCATATGCTCATAAATATAGCCACCTATCATTGGTTATTATCAATGCATGTTTACTGTTTCTGGTGCATGACTGTTTAGAACTTAAATACATATTTATCATTACATCCTTACAATCTAATTACATAGGCCTACATGTGATCCACATTTCTAACATAAATAAATGCAGTATCCTACTTTCAACAATATTTATCTAGATGTTACTGCAATGTTGTGTCCCATGTTAAAGCCTACAATTAGTCTTGTCTGTAGTATTGCTGTCACCAAACAAATTCACATTTGTTGATTGTTTATTAAGTGTGAATAAAATGGAATATGTTGTAGGCTATACATGGGTTATTGTAGGGGATTTCGACACTGGCAATTTAAGAGGCTTAATCTGTGTCAGAGAAACCGACCCTTAAACCCCCTAATCTATTGACACACCGGTGAGTCAATTTAAGTAACACAATACAAAAAATCCACTGCAAAATCTGTCAGTTTAAGCTAGAGATGTGTATTTTTTTCCATGGGCTGCGTCTCAATCCAACACATCTGCCTACCCTTCCGCATCTGCGGTGGAAAGTGACTGAGCTACAGCTCTGTTTGTCAGACCAGGAGACATCCTGGAAATTGGTCTTCTCATGAAAAAGCATGTGTTTGTAGCATCCAAACGCTTACAAATGGTTACAAACTATTATGAACACTCTATAGAAAGAGGAGACTCTCACAAACACGATAGTGTTCTCCGTTTTGCTTTACGACCTACACAACCCCCACGGGACTCATCTGAATTGCTGGTGTGCCAACGTTTGTCTGTAGCGTCTGCACAGTTTGAGCTAAAACTACAGTAATGTGACCCCACTGTAGAAAGGCGAGACTTTCACGAACACGACTGTGCTCTCCATTTTGCTTTACAAGTGTCCCGGGACTAGTCTAAAGCTAAAAAAATATGTTTCTTAAGCTTTCTTATATCTCCTTGTCACGGATCCCCCGGTACTGCTGCTCATTCCATTCCCCCGGCTCTGGAGGTCTACGTCACTGGCCTTCTAGGTGTCACTGAACTGGATTCGTTACCACCAACCCCAGACTGTCTTGTCTTCAGGCATTTGGAAATTGCTCCCAAGTATGAACCAGACTTGTGGATGTCTACAAATGTTATTCTGAGGTCTTGGCTGATTTCTTTTGATTTCCCCATGATGTCAAGGAAAGAGGCAATGAGTTTGAAGGTAGGCCTTAAAATACATCCACAGGTACACCTCCAATTGACTAAAATGATGTCAATTAGCCTATCAGAAGCTTCTAGAGCCATAACATCATTTTCTGGAATTTTCCAAGCTGTTTCATGGCACAGTCAATTTAGTGTATGTAAACCTCTGACCCACTGGAATTGTGATACAGTGAATTATAAGTGAAATAATCTGTATGTAAACAATTGTTGGAGAAATTACTTGTGTCATGCACGAAGTAGATGTCCCAACCGACTTGCCAATACTGTAGTTCGTTAACAAGAAATTTGTGGAGTGGTTGAAAAACAAGTTTGATTGACTCCAACATCAGTGTATGTAAACTTCCGACTTCAACTGTATGTCTCGGCTCAGGCTGCCCTCGCTCGAATCAGTTTGTGTGCGGGACTAGGGGACGCTGGCACTGTTTCCTAATAGTCCGTGGCACAGGTTCTCTGGACAATCGTGTAGCCTTTTTTTATGCGGCTTGGGGATTCATATACTTTCTTCCTCTCCCAGGGGTGCCATACCTCAACTGAGTCTGAATTGTGGCACGTGGGGTTGGATTGGGTCGTTGATCGGTTCAGATGTCTCACGACTCCTGTGCACTCTGTCACTAGTTACTGGAGGCTACTTGAAGAGAGAGGGCGACTAGGTTCTGTGGGCATCCCCTCGCCACCTATGTCTGCCTTGGTTAAGCAAAGCTTGCCGCTATTCCTAGACTTATCGATACAGATTATCAATGATTTGGTCTTACTATCTATCAAGCGCTGCATAGCAAGCTAGCCAGGTTAGCGAACTCGGTTCACGGAGATCGTTCGCCTGTTATCCGTGTCCCAGTCCCGTTCTGTTGTCCCAGGTACACTGGCAGGTTTGGCACCCTCGGCCAGAGATTTGGGATCTGTGGGCTTGGCCCCTGAGAAGTCCAATCTGACGGCTAGCGGTTTACTGCGGAACGTCATTGCTGCTATTCAGTCGGCAATCATTTTTGATGGTCTGTGTGAGGCCCCCTTTGGAACCACTGGAGGCTGTGGATCTGAAGATCCTCTCCTACAGGACAACACTGCTCGTGGCTTTGGCTTTGGCTTTGGCTAAAAGCGTTGGGAACTCCGTGCGTTATCTATGACATCATTTTCTGGAATTTTCCAAGCTGTTTAAAGGCACAGTCTACTTAGTGTATGTAAACTTCTGACCCACTGGAATTGTGATACAGTGAATTATAAGTGAAATAATCTGTCTGTAAACAATCTTGTGTCATGCACAAAGTAGATGTCCTAACCGACTTGCCAAAACGATAGTTTGTTATCAAGAAATTTGTGGAGTGGTTGAAAAACAAGTTTTCATGACTCCAACCTAAGTGAATGTAAACTTCCGACTTCAACTGTATGTGCCTTCTCTTCCCCATGGTCCTTGTTGGTTTTTGTTACAGTGTCCGTTGGTCCTGTGAGTACCTGTGCTGCTGTTGCTGTATCGGCTTCCATGCTACGTGTATTTGTGCATTTGTTTAACGGGTCTCGTTCCTTGTATTATTTAGAGATTTACACCTCCCTATTTTCTTTGGGTGGAGAAAATAAAAACCTCTATTATGTATTCCTGCACCTGTCTCCAATCATTAGACAACATGACACTCCTAGATATAGGACAGACATTTCAAAACCTTATTCCTTATGATTTGTTCTTTGACTGTCTTTATTGCCATTTATGAATGTGTTATTCAATGCTTTTCTATGGGTTATAGTAGTAAAGGTCAAATTCAATATTTTATCAACAAATCAAATTATATATTTTTTAGATAGCTCAACGGGTCCTAAAATTCAAACTCACATAGCTAAATGATTCAAGGTATGACCTTCTTAAAACAATTCCATACACCGCAGGCTGTAGTGATGCTGACATGCAAACCATTACCATACAGTAAGAATAGTTGTGGACTCCATTTAATCACATCTGTTACAATTCCATGTTGCATAAACACAAATAATAATGAGGAAGGTACAAGGGCATGTATTAATGGCAAACAGCAGGGCATAGCCCAAATGCTGCAAAAATGCTTATATTCTCATTTTAGTTGCCTATGCACTCACTGCCTGGTTATATTTGGAAAAAAACATCACAATAATACAAAACAAGTCTTGTTAGTCTTTATTCATTCCTTGGACCATGTTGATCATGTGCAGCTTCGTGTAGGAGAAGTGGAACTTCGATAGCATCCACTTCATTGGCAATAACAAAGGCAAATGCCATGTCTATCGTCGCGTTTTCTAGAAACAGCAAAAGTTGTGTGCATATGTACCTCCCCTAACTTTACTTGTTGACTTCCGTCTACAGTCAGCTACTTTCGGCTTACCACTCACACGAGCCCGTTGTCTTTTGTTACATCTATAAGAATATTATATTTTGGGGGGATATTGATCCGCAGACTGCCAGTTGCCCATCCCTTGTCTAGACAGGGGAAGTATTTGTGGTTCCAGCCCTGTTCCAGCCCTTTATGTTAATGTCTTCATATATACATATACACCCAGTGTATTTATGGAAATTAGGTATATAATTTTCTTTATTTTAGTACCATTAGAACGTTTATATGAGTGCATTCTAAGAAAAAAACGGTGACATTTTACAATAAATTGAATACCCGAATTCCTACCAAAATACCTGAACTCCATTCATTAATTGTTCGTGCCAGTAAAATGTTTTATGTGCTATTCAGTCAACACCTGATGGATCGAAAAATTGTATCTTCATCCATTGTCAAACTGTTGCATTTATTATAATTGTTTTTTAAACCTTTTAACAATTTTGATGACCGTTTCAGTTTTGGTCACATGATTGTTAGTTCCTTTGTCAGGGAGAATAAAGTACAGCTCATTTTAATGGCAATTCTCTTCCTCTGCTCCAAGCACATTATATGCACATCCAGATAATTGCAGGTGCTGAATTGTGGGTTGAGCAAACAGTTCAAAGCTACATGCAAACCTCACTGGAATCTGAAAACCTAACCCTGGTTTTATTTTTCTGTGGGACAATTGCACAAACTTTTATGCAAAAGACAGAATGGCTTTCTAAGAAGTGTTGAAGGTTCCTAAATGGTCTAGTCTTAGTGCTGTCTTAAATCTGCTTAAAAAAAGAAACAAGGTTAAATATCACTGTCCATCAATAATCCTCAACCAAATTTACAGAACCAGAGCAATTTTGACAAAAACTATGGATATATGTTTCCCTAATCAATCAAATTCAATCAAATGTATTTATAAAGCCCATCTTACATCAGCTGATGTCACAAAATGCTGTACAGAAACCCAGCCTAAAACCCCAAACAGCAAGCAATGCAGGTGTAGAAGCACGGTGACTAGGAAAAACTCCCTAGAAAGTCTGAAACCTAGGAATAAACCTAGATAGGAACCAGGCTCTGAGTGGTGACCAGTCCTCTTCTGGCTGTGCCGGGTGGAGATTATAACAGAACATGTCCAAGATGTTCAAATGTTCATAGATGACCAGCAGGGTCAGATAATAATAATTATGGTGGCTGTAGAGGGTGCCACAGGTCAGCACTTCAGGAGTAAATGTTAGTTGGCTTTTCATAGCTGATCATTCAGAGTATCTCTACCGCACCTGCTGTCTCTAGAGAGTTGAAAACAGCAGGTCTGGGACAATGTAGCACGTCCGGTGAACAGGTCAGGGTTCCATAGCTTCAGACAGAACAGTTGAAACTGGAGCAGCAGCACAATCAGGTGGATTGGGGACAGCAAGGAGTCATTAGGCCAGGTAGTCCTGAGGCCTGGTCCTGGGGCTTAGGTCCTCCGAGAGAAAGAGAAAGAGAGAGAATTAGAGAGAGCATACTTAAATTCACACTGGACACCGGAAAAGACAGGAGAAATACTCCGGATATAACAGACTGACCCTCGCCCCCGACACATAAACTACTGCAGCATAAATACTGGAGGCTGAGATAGTAAGGGTCGGGAGACACTGTGGCCCCATCCGACGATACCCCCAGACAGGGCCAAACAGGCAGGATAAGAGTTGTGCAAAGTTGATAGAATCTTACAAATGATTCAAAGCTGTAATGGCTGCCAAAGGTGCTTCCACCAAATATTAACTCTGGGTGGAGACTTATCCGATTATGATATTTCCTGAGGGGGGGGGGGGGGCTGTTCTATAACTTTCTTTTACCTTTAAAATGTGAAGCAGGTTGTGTAGATCTGTAGGAAAAAGTTCAATCCCTTTTTAGATGTAATTTTAAGGCAGCAAAATGTGTAAAAGGTTCAAGGGGGTGTAGACTTTCTATAGGCATTGTATATGACAAATAAATGTGATGTAACTTGGTTTCTTTTTCATAACCTGTGGACCCAGAGGACAAGGATTGGCCCTCATTGTTATCTAATATCATTTTGTATACACATTATAATTTGTCCACTAACATTTATTAAAATGCGCATGGCATCCAATTTATGTAAAGTAAAATAAACATAAATATGTAAAATAAGCAGCTATGGGGAGCAGGATCGATGCTGAATAAAGTGGCTTGCCTCGACGGGCAGTGCCGCCAGTCGGGAGAAGACCTCAATCGATCACTCTGCCTGCCGAGTGCTCATTGCTAACTGGGCTGATGTCCACTCTTGGACTGTCTTTGGTAGATCACACTGAATCCAAGACATATGCTTAGATATGCAGAAAAATATACACATGCAACAATTTCAAAGATTTTACAGAGGGTCCCAGCTTTGTGGGTCCTTACAATTCATGTAAGGAAATCAATTGAAATACATTATTTAGGCCATAAGCTATTGATTTCACATGTCTGTGAATACAGACATGCATATGTTGGTCAACATCTATTGGAAAGCCTTCCCAGAAGAGTGGAAGCTGTTATAGCAGCGAAGGGGGACCAACTCCATATTGATGCCCATGATTTTGGAATGAGATGTTTGATGAGTCGGTGTCCACATAGTCTTGGTCATGTAGTGCACCTTTAAAAAAAGTAGTTTCATGGATCAGAAAACCAGTCAGTATCTGGTGTAACTACCATTTGCTTCATGAAGTGCGACACATCTCTTTCGCATAGAGTTGATCAGGTTGTTGATTGTGGAATGTGGAATGTTGTCCCACTCGACTTCAATGGCTTTGCAAAGTTGCTGGATTTTGGCAGGAACTGGAACATGCTGTCATACAAGTTGATCCAGAGCATCCCAAACATGCTCAATGCGTGACATGTCTAGTGAGTATGCAGGCCATGGAAGAACTGGGACATTTTCAGCTTCCTGGAATTGTGTACAGATCCTTGCGACATGGGGCCATGGATTATCATGCAGTAATCAAATCAATCAAATTATATTGGTCACATACACGTGTTTAGCAGATGTTATTGAGGGTGTAGCGAAATGCTTGTGTTTCTAGCTCCAACAGTGCCGTAATATCTAACAATTTCACAACAATACACACAATACAAAGAAATGCAAAGTAAAGGAATGGAATTAAAAATATATACACTGCCGCTCAAACGTTTGGGGTCACTTAGAAATGTCCTTGTTTTTGAAAGAAAAGCAATAGAAATGGTCCATTAAAATAACATCAAATTCAGCCGAAATACAGTGTAGTGTTGTAAATGAATATTCTAGTCGAAATGGCAGATTTTTTATGGAATATCTAGATCGGCGTACAGAAGCCCCTTTTTCAGCAACCATCACTCCTGTGTTCCAATGGCGCGTTGTGTTAGCTAATCCAAGTTTATAATTTTAAAAGGCTAATTGATCATTAGAAAACCATTATGAACTTATGTTAGCACAGCTGAAAACTGTTTTGCTAATTAAAGAAGCAATAAAACGGGACTTCTTTAGAATAGTTGAGTATCTGGAGCATCAGCATTTGTGGGTTCGATTACAGGCTCATAATGGCCAGAACCAAATAACTTTCTACTGAAGCTCACTAGTCTACTCTTGTTCTGAGAAATTAAGGCTATTCCATGCGAGAAATTGCCAAGAAACTGAAGATCTCGTACAACGCTGTCTACTACTCCCTTCCAGAACCGTGCAAGCTGGCTCTAACCAGCATAGAAAGAGGAGTGCGAGGCACAACTGAGCAAGAGGACAAGTACTAGTTTGAGAAGCAGATGCTTCACAAGTCCTCAAATGGCAGCTTCATTAAACAGTACCTGCAAAACACCCGTCTCAACATCAACAGTGAAGAGGCGACTCCGGGATGCCACCTGGGGGTTGGCCCGACAGGAAGGCCAGCATCCCGGAGTCGGCTCTTCACTGTTGATGTTGAGACGGGTGTTTTGCGGGTACTATTTGAATTTGGAAGTTATCTTATACAACGTTAGCCCAAGATTGGACTTTTATTAAGGAGTGTAGGCGACCTTATACAGTATGTTATGTGCAGAGGTGAACTGGCTCAGTCAGCCAAAACAACCAAATACTCTATGTAAACGTGATGTGTTTCAATGCAGTACGGATCTAGAAACATAGAGCGCTTTATTTTTTACATTACATCAAAATAATTTCACAAATGCAAAATATACACTTACTGTACACTACTTTAACCGGGTTTAACACACCTGCACCCGGTAGTATTTTTCAGTTACAATAGAACATTTTTCTGGCGTGTTTCTTGGGTTACACACAGGTGTTCGGAAACACTTCGATAGCGAGAACAGGTGGTGGCCTCGGTCTTCCATAAACAAGGGCTGTAACATGAAAATATGGTCGTGCGGGAACCCTAATCCTATGTGTACAATTTATTTATTTTTCTTGCCAATGTGGAAGTTCAATTCAAAATGTTTCCAAAACCGTATTGCAAGCGAGGTGTGTCGACGTTAAGACCAAGCTTTGTGGGTGCATTGCTTCCGGGCAGAAGCTACTGTGCCTTCGGAAAGTATTCAAACCACTTGACTTCTTCCACATTTTGTTAGGGTACAACCTAATTCTAAAATGTATTAAATAGTTTAATACTGCATAATGACACAGCAAAAACTGTTTTTAGAAAACTAAATATCACATTAACATAAGTATTTAGACCCTTCACTCAGTACAATGTTGAAGCACCTTTGGCAGCGATTACAGTCTCGAGTCTTCTTGGGTATGACCCTAGTCATACCCCTGACTAGTCTCTCAGTCCCTGCCGCTGAAAAACATCTCCACAGGATGATGCTGCGACCACCATGCTTCACTGTAGGGATGGTGCCAGGTTTCCGCCAGATGTGACGCTTGACATTCAGGCCAAAGAGTTCAATCTTGGTTTCATCAGACCAGAGAATCTTGTTTCTCATGGTGTGAGAGTCTTTAGGTGCCTTTTGGCAAACTCAAAGCGGGCTGTCATGTGCCTTTTACTGAGGAGTGGCTTCCGCCTGGCCACTCTACCATAAAGGCCTGATTGTTGGGAGTGTTGCAGAGATGGTTGTCCTTCTGGAAGGTTCTCCCATCTCCACAGAGGAACTCTAGAGCCATTTCTCCCCCGATTACTCAGTTTGGCTGGGAGGCCAGCTCTAGGTGGTTTCAAACATCTTCCATTTAAGAATGATGGCCGCTGTGTTCTTGGGAACCTTCAATGCCGCAAACATCTTTTGGTACTGTTTCCCAGATCTGTACCTTGACAAAACCCTGTCTTGGAGCGCTATGGACAGTTCCTTCGACCTCATGGCTTGGTTTTTGCTCTGACATCAAATCAAATCAAATTTGTCACATACACATGGATAGCAGATGTTAATGTGAGTGTAGCGAAATGCTTGTGGTTCTAGTTCCGACAATGCAGTAATAACCAACGAGTAATCTAACCTAACAATTCCACAACAACTACCTTATACACACAAGTGTAAAGGGATGAAGAATATGTACATAAAAATATATGAATGAGTGATGGTACAGAACGGCATAGGCAAGATGCAGTAGATGGTATAGAGTACAGTATATACATATGAGATGAGTAATGTAGGGTATGTAAACATTACATTAAGTGGCATTGTTTAAAGTGGCTAGTGATACATTTTTACATAAATGTTCCATTATTAAAGTGGCTGGAGTTGAGTCAGTATGTTGGCAGGAGCCCCTCAATGTTAGTGGTGGCTGTTTATTAACAGTCTGATGGCCTTGAAATAGAAGCTGTTTCTCAGTCTCTTGGTCCCTGCTTTGATGCACCTGTACTGACCTCGTCTTCTGGATGATAGCGGGGTGAACAGCGGGGTGATAGCGGGGTGGCTCGGGTGGTTGTTGTCCTTGATGATCTTTATGGTCTTCCTGTGACATCGGGTGGTGTAGGTGTCCTGGAGGGCAGGTAGTTTGCCCCGGTGATGCGTTGTGCAGACCTCAATACCCTCTGGAGAGCCTTACGGTTGTGGGCGGAGCAGTTGCTGTACCAGGCGGTGATACAGCCTGACAGGATGCTCTCGATTGAGCATCTGTAAAAGTTTGTGAGTGTTTTTGGTGACAAGCTGAATATCTTCAGCCTCCTGAGGTTGAAGAGGCGCGCTGCACGCTGTCTGTGTGGGTGGAGTAATTCAGTTTGTCCGTGATGTGTACGCCGAGGAACTCAAAACTTACTACCCTCTCCACTACTGTCCCGTCAATGTGGATAGGGGGGTGCTCCCTCTGCTGTTTCCTGAAGTCCACGATCATCTCCTTTGTTTTGTTGACGTTGAGTGTGAGGTAATTTTCCTGACACCACACCCCGAGGGCCCTCACCTCCTCCCTGTAGGCCATCTCGTCGTTGTTGGTATTCATGCCTACCACTGTAGTTTCGTCTGCAAACGCTGTTGTGGGTGAACAGAGAGTACAGGAGAGGGCTCAGAGCGCACCCTTGTGGGGCCCCAGTGTTGACGATCAGCGGGGTGGAGATGTTGTTACCTACACTCACCACCTGGGGGGCGGCCCATCAGGAAGTCCAGTACCCAGTTACACAGGGTGGGGTCGAGATCCAGGGTCTCGAGCTTGATGATGAGTTTGGAGGGTACTATGGTGTTAAATGCTGAGCTGTATTCAATGAACAGCATTCTCACATAGGTATTCCTCTTGTCCAGATGGGTTAGGACAGTGTGCAGTGTGGTTGCAATTGCATTGTCTGTGGACCTATTGGGGGTAAGCAAATTGGAGTGGGTCTAGGGTGTCAGGTAGGGTGGAGGTGATATGGTCCTTGACTCTCAAAGCACTTCATGATGACCGAAGTGAGTGCTTCGGGGCAGTAGTCATTTAGCTCAGTTACCTTAGCTTTCTTGGGAACAGGAACAATGGTGGCCCTCTTGAAGCATGTGGGAACAGCAGACTGGGATAAGGATTGATTGAATATGTCCGTAAACACACCAGCCAGCTGGTCTGCGCATGCTCTGAGGACGCGGCTGGGGATGCCGTCTGGGCCTGCAGCCCTGTGAGGGTTAACACGTTTGTTTTACTCACATTGGCTGCAGTGAAGGAGAGTCCACAGGTTTTGGTAGCGGGCCGTGTCAGTGGCACTGTATTGTCCTCAAAGCGAGTAAAGAAGTTGTTTAGTCTGTCTGGGAGCAAGACATCCTGGCCTGCGACGGGGCTGGTTTTCTTTTTGTAATCCGTGATTGACTGTAGACCCTGCCACATACCTCTTGTGTCTGATCCGTTGAATTGTGACTCTACTTTGTCTCTATACTGACGCTTAACTTGTTTGATTGCCTTGCGGAGGGAATAGCTACACTGTTTGTATTCGGTCATGTTTCCGGTCACCTTGCCCTGGTTAAAAGCAGTGGTTTGCGCTTTCAGTTTTGCACTAATGCTGCCAATCCACAGTTTCTGGTTTGGGAATGTTTTAATAGTTGCTTTGGGTATGACATCGCTGATGCACTTGCTAATGAACTCGCTCACCGAATCAGCGTATTCGTCAATGTTGTTGTTTGACGCAGTGCGGAACATATCCCAATCCACGTGATAGAAGCAATCTTGAAGCGTTGAATCAGATTGGTCGGACCAGCGTTGAACAGACCTGAGCGCGGGAGCTTCCTGTTTTAGTCTCTGTCTATAAGCTGGGAGCAACAAAATGGAGTCGTGGTCAGCTATTCCAAAAGGAGTGCGGCGGGGGGGGGGGGCTTATACGCGTCTCGGATGTTAGAATAACAATTAACCCGGGGTTTTACCAGCCCTGGTAGCACAATCAACATGCTGATAGAATTTAGGGAGTCTTGTTTTCAGATTAGCCTTGTTAAAATCCCCAGCTACAATGAAAGGGGAACAGGAACCAGGATAAGTGGTGTCCAGTTTACATAGAGTTAAATAAAGTTAGTTCAGGGCCGTCGATGTGTCTGCTTGGGGGGGAATATATGCGGCTGTGATTATATTCGAAGAGAATACTCTTGGTAGATAATGCGAAGGTCTACAGTAGCCCCATGGTGTAGCCGGAGGACAGCTAATTTCTGTCCTCCTCTGCGTACATTGCCGTTGATACAAAACCTATGAGGCTCGTGGTTCTCTTTCACTTCCCTAGACTTACACAGTAATTATGATTACAACTTCTGGAGGATGTCCTCCAAACTATCAGAGCTCTTGCAGCATTAATTTGCTGTGTTGTACACGCAATCAAAGGATCAGAGAATGAGTAAAGTACTGAAAACATAAGCTACAGCTAGCTACCACTGCAGTGGATAAAATGTAGCGAGTAGTTGACTTAAATTCATTTCTTCAAAAATGAAGAAGTAAGAGAGTTGTTGTGGAATTGTTAGATTACTTGTTAGATATTGCTGCAGTGTCGGAAATAGAAGCACAAGCATTTCGCTACACTCACAATAACATCTGCTGACCATGTGTTTGTGACCAATAAAATTTGATTTGATTTTAACTTAGATACATTTTACTTAATTTCTACCAGCATGTCAAATCTGCAACCAGAGGAAAAAAATTTCTGGACCACCTTTACTCCACACACAGAGACACATATAAAGCTCTCCCACTCCCTCCATTTGGCAAATCATAATTATATCCTCCTAATTCCTGCTTACAAGCAAAAACTTGTACCAGTGACTCGCTCAATATGGAAGTGGTCAGATAACGCATATGCTACACTACAGGACAGGTTTGCAAGCAGAGACTGGAATATGTTCCAGGATTCATCCAATGGAATTGAGGAGTATACCATCTCAGTCACTGGCTTCATCAAGTGCATTGATGATGTCATCCCCAAAGTGACGGTACAGTTGTGGCCAAAGGTTTTGAGAATGACACAAATATTAATTTCCACAAACTTTGCTGCTTCTGTGTCTTTAGATATTTTTGTCAGATGTTTCTATGGAATACTGAAGTATAATTACAAGCATTTCATAAGTGTCAAAGGCTTTTATTGACAATTACATGAAGTTGATGCAAATAGTCAATATTTGCAGTGTTGACCCTTCTTTTTCAAAACCTCTGCAATCCAACCTGGCATGCTGTCAATTAACTTCTGGACCACATCCGGACATTCTTGCATAATCAATGTTTGGAGTTTGTCTGAATTTGTGGGTTTTTGTTTGTCCACCTGCCTCTTGAGGATTGACCACAAGTTCTCAATGGGATTAAGGTCTGGGGAGTTTCCTGGCCAAAATATCGATGTTTTGTTCCCCGAGCCACTTAGTTTTCACTTTTGCCTTATGGCAAGGTGCTCCATCATGCTGGAAAAGGCATTATTTGTCACCAAACTGTTCCTGGATGGTTGGGAGAAGTTGCTCTCGGAGGATGTGTTGGTATCACTCTTTATTCATTGCTGTGTTCATAGGCAAAATTGTTAGTGAGCCCACTCCCTTGGCTGAGATGCAACCCCACACATGAATGGTCTCAGGATGCTTTACTGTTGACATGACACAGGACTGATGGTAGCACTCACCTTGTCTTCTCCGTACAAGCTTTTTTTCCGGATGCCCCAAACAATCGGAAAGGGGATTAATCAGAGAAAATGACTTTACCCAGTCCTCAGCAGTCCAATCCCTGTACCTTTTGCAGAATATCATTCTGTCCCTGATGTTTTTCCTGGAGAGAAGTGGCTTCTTTGCTGCCCTTCTTGACACCAGGCCATCCTCCAAAAGTCTTCGCCTCACTGTGTGTGCAGATGTACTAACACCTGCCTGCTGCCATTCCTGAGCAAGCTCTGTACTGGTGGTGCCCCGATACTGCAGCTGAATCAACTTTAGGAGACGGTCCTGAGGCTTGCTGGACTTTCGGCACGTGTTTCCTTGCAGGTAACCATGATTGACAGAGGAAGAACAATAATTCCAAGCACCACCCTCATTTTGAAGCTTACTGTCTGTTATTCGAACTCGATCAGCATGACAGAGTGATCTTCAGCCTTGTGCTCGTCAACACTCACACCTGTGTTAACGAGAGAACCACTGACATGATGACACCTGGTCCTTTTGTGGCAGGGCTGAAATGCAGTGGAAATGTTTTTGTTGGGGGATTCAGTTCATTTGCATGGCAAAGAGGGACTTTGCAATTAATTGCAATTAATCTGATCACTCTTCATAACATTCTGCAGTATATGAAAATTGCCATCATACAAACTGAGGCAGAAGACTTTTGTGAAAATCAATATTTGTGTCACTCTCAAAACTTTTGGCCATGACTGTATGTACATTTCCCAACCAGAAGCCATAGATTACAGGCAACATCCGCACAGAACTAAAGGCCAGCGCTACCGCTTTCAAGGAGCGGGACACGAATCCGGACGCTTATAAAATAAATTGTGCTATGCCCTCAGACGAATCAATCAAACTGGCAAAGTGTCAATACAGGACTAAGATTGAATCCTACTACACCAGCTCTGACACTCGTCGAATATGGCAGGGCTTGCAAACTATTACGAACTAGAAAGGGAAACCCAGCCGGAGAGCTGCCCAGTGACACGATCCTTCCAGACTAAATACCTTTTTATTCTCGCTTTGAGGCAAGTAACACAGAAGCATGCATGAGAGCACTAGCTATTCCGGACGACTGTGTGATCATGCTCTCCATACCCGACATGAGCAAGACCTTCAAAAAGATGAACATTTGTATGGCCGTAGGGCCAGATCGATTACCGGGACGTGTACTCAGAGCATGCGCAGCCCAACTGGCATGTGTCTTCACTGACATTTTCAACCTCTCTCTGACCAAGTCTGTTATACCTACACGTTTCAAGCAGACCAGCATAGTCCCTGTGCCCAAGAAGTGAAGGTAACCTGCCTAAATGACTACCATCCTGTAGCACTCACATCGGTAGCCATGAAGTGCTTTGAAAGGCTGGTCATGGCTCTTATCAACACCATCATCCCGGAAACCCTAGACCCACTCCAATTCGCATGCCGCCCCAACAGATCCACAGATGACGCAATCTCCATCGCACTCCACACTGCCCTTTCCGACCTGGACAAAAGGAACACATATGTGAGAATGCTGTTCATTGACAACAGTTCAGCGTTCAACACCATAGTGCCTTCAAAGCTCAACACTAAGCTAAGGACCCTGGGAGTAAACATCTCCCTCTGCAACTGGATCCTGGACTTCCTGACGGGCTGCCCCCGGGTGGTAAGGGTAGGCAACAACTCATCCGCCACACTGATCCTCAACACGGGGGCCGCTCAGCGGTCTATGCTTAGTTCACCCACGACTGCATGGCCAAGCACGACTCCTACACCATCATTAAGATTTCTGATGACACAACGATGGTAGGTCTGATCACCGACAATGATGAGACAGCCTATAAAGAAGAAGTCAGAGACCTGGCAGTGTGATGCCAGGACAACAACCTGTCCCTGGACACGAGCAAGACAAAGGAGGTGATCGTGGACTACAGGAAAAGTGAGGGCTGAACAGGCCGCCATTTACTTCGATGGGGCTGTAGTGGAGCAGGTCGAGAGTTTCAAGTTCCTTGGTGTCCACATCACCAACAAACTGTCATGGTCCAAACACACTAAGACAGTCATGAAGGGGGCACGGCAATGCCTTTTCCCTCTCAGGAGACTGAAAAGATTTGGCATGGGTCCCCAGATCCTCAAAATGTTCTACAGCTGCACCATCGAGAGCATCCTGACCGGTTGCATCACTCCTGGTATGGCAACCTTTGTTTTTGCACTGCTGCTAGTCACTGTTTATTATATATGCATAGTCACTTTACCCCTACCTACATGTACGAATTACCTCTACCAACCTGCTCCACCACATTTTGACTCTGTACCCCTTTTATATTCTCGTTATTGTTATTTCATTGTGTTATTATATATATATTTTTTACTTTACTTTTTTTAGTAAATATTTTCTTAAAACTGCATTGTTGGTTATTAAGAGCTTGTCAGTAGGCATTTACATTTACATTTAAGTCATTTAGCAGACGCTCTTATCCAGAGCGACTTACAAATTGGTGAATTCACCTTCTGACATCAGTGGAACAGCCACTTTACAATAGTGCATCTAAATCATTTAAGGGGGGGGGTGTGAGAAGGATTGCTTTATCCTATCCTAGGTATTCCTTGAAGAGGTGGGGTCCCAGGTGTCTCCGGAAGGTGGTGATTGACTCCGCTGTCCTGGCGTCGTGAGGGAGTTTGTTCCACCATTGGGGGGCCAGAGCAGCGAACAGTTTTGACTGGGCTGAGCGGGAACTGTACTTCCTCAGTGGTAGGGAGGCGAGCAGGCCAGAGGTGGATGAACGCAGTGCCCTTGTTTGGGTGTAGGGCCTGATCAGAGCCTGGAGGTACTGCGGTGCCGTTCCCCTCACAGCTCCGTAGGCAAGCACCATGGTCTTGTAGCGGATGCGAGCTTCAACTGGAAGCCAGTGGAGAGAGTGGAGGAGCGGGGTGACGTGAGAGAACTTGGGAAGGTTGAACACCAGACGGGCTGCGGCGTT
Source organism: Oncorhynchus masou masou (assembly GCF_036934945.1). Lineage (NCBI taxonomy): Eukaryota > Metazoa > Chordata > Actinopteri > Salmoniformes > Salmonidae > Oncorhynchus > Oncorhynchus masou. The sequence continues at coordinate 55,081,783 of NC_088212.1, forward strand.
CTGGATGAGTTGTAGGGGCTTAATGGCACAGGCAGGGAGCCCAGCCAACAGCGAGTTGCAGTAATCCAGACGGGAGATGACAAGTGCCTGGATTAGGACCTGCGCCGCTTCCTGTGTGAGGCAGGGGCGTACTCTGCGGATGTTGTAGAGCATGAACCTACAGGAACGGGCCACCGCCTTGATGTTAGTTGAGAACGACAGGGTGTTGTCCAGGATCACGCCAAGGTTCTTAGCGCTCTGGGAGGAGGAAACAATGGAGCCGTCAACCGTGATGGCGAGATCATGGAACGGGCAGTCCTTCCCCGGGAGGAAGAGCAGCTCCGTCTTGCCGAGGTTCAGCTTGAGGTGGTGATTCGTCATCCACACTGATATGTCTGCCAGACATGCAGAGATGCGATTCGCCACCTGGTCATCAGAAGGGGGAAAGGAGAAGACCAACTGTGTGTCGTCTGCACAGCAACGATAGGAGAGACCATGTGAGGTTACGACAGAGCCAAGTGACTTGGTGTATAGCGAGAATAGGAGAGGGCCCAGAACAGAGCCCTGGGGGACACCAGTGGTGAGAGCGCGTGGCGAGGAGACAGATTCTCGCCACGCCACCTGGTAGGAGCGACCCGTCAGGTAGGACGCAATCCGAGCGTGGGCCGCACCGGAGATGCCCAACTCGGAAAGGGTGGAGAGGAGGATCCGATGGCTCACAGTGTCGAAGGCAGCCGACAGGTCTAGAAGGATGAGAGCAGAGGAGAGAGAGCCAGCTTTAGCAGTGCGGAGCGCCTCCGTGATACAGAGAAGAGCAGTCTCAGTTGAATGACTAGTCTTGAAACCTGACTGATTTGGATCAAGAAGGTCATTCTGAGAGAGATAGCGGGAGTGCTGGCCAAGGACGGCACGTTCAAGAGTTTTGGAGAGAAAAGAAAGAAGGGATACTGGTCTGTAGTTGCCGACACCGGAGGGATCGAGTGTAGGTTTTTTCAGAAGGGGTGCAACTCTCGCTCTCTTGAAGACGGAAGGGACGTAGCCAGCGGTCAGGGATGAGTTGATGAGCGAGGTGAGGTAAGGGAGAAGGTCTCCGGAAATGGTCTGGAGAAGAGAGGAGGGGATAGGGTCAAGCGGGCAGGTTGTTGGGCGGCCGTCCGTCTAGAAGCGAGATTTCATCTGGAGAGAGAGGGAGAAAGAGGTCAGAGCACAGGGTAGGGCAGTGCGAGCAGAACCAGCGGTGTCGTTTGACTTAGCAAACGAGGATCGGATGTCGTCGACCTTCTTTTCAAAATGGTTGACGAAGTCATCTGCAGAGAGGGAGGAGGGGGGGGAGGGGGAGGAGGATTCAGGAGGGAGGAGGATTCAGGAGGGAGGAGAAGGTGGCAAAGAGCTTCCTAGGGTTAGAGGCAGATGCTTGGAATTTAGAGTGGAAGAAAGTGGCTTTAGCAGCAGAGACAGAGGAGGAAAATGTAGAGAGGAGGGAGTGAAAGGATGCCAGGTCCGCAGGGAGGCGAGTTTTCCTCCATTTCCGCTCGGCTGCCCGGAGCACTGTTCTGTGAGCTCGCAATGAGTCGTCGAGCCACGGAGCGGGAGGGGAGGACCGAGCCGGCCTGGAGGATAGGGGACATAGAGAGTCAAAGGATGCAGAAAGGGAAGAGAGGAGGGTTGAGGAGGCAGAATCAGGAGATTGGAGGTTGGAGAAGGTATGAGCAGAGGGAAGAGATGATAGGATGGAAGAGGAGAGAGTAGCGGGGGAGAGAGAGAGTAGCGGGGGAGAGAGAGCGAAGGTTGGGACGGCGCGATACCATCCGAGTAGGGGCAGTGTGGGAAGTGCTGGATGAGAGCGAGAGGGAAAAGGATACAAGGTAGTGGTCGGAGACTTGGAGGGGAGTTGCAATGAGGTTAGTGGAAGAACAGCATCTAGTAAAGATGAGGTCGAGCGTATTGCCTGCCTTGTGAGTAGGGGGGAAGGTGAGAGGGTGAGGTCAAAAGAGGAGAGGAGTGGAAAGAAGGAGGCAGAGAGGAATGAGTCAAAGGTAGACGTGGGGAGGTTAAAGTCACCCAGGACTGTGAGAGGTGAGCCGTCCTCAGGAAAGGAGCTTATCAAGGCATCAAGCTCATTGATGAACTCTCCGAGGGAACCTGGAGGGCGATAAATGATAAGGATGTTAAGCTTGAAAGGGCTGGTAACTGTGACAGCATGGAATTCAAAGGAGGCGATAGACAGATGGGTAAGGGGAGAAAGAGAGAATGACCACTTGGGAGAGATGAGGATCCCGGTGCCACCACCCCGCTGACCAGAAGCTCTCGGGGTGTGCGAGAACACGTGGGCGGACGAAGAGAGAGCAGTAGGAGTAGCAGTGTTGTCTGTGGTGATCCATGTTTCCGTCAGTGCCAAGAAGTCGAGGGACTGGAGGGAGGCATAGGCTGAGATGAACTCTGCCTTGTTGGCCGCAGATCGGCAGTTCCAGAGGCTACCGGAGACCTGGAACTCCACGTGGGTCGTGCGCGCTGGGACCACCAGATTAGGGTGGCCGCGGCCACGCGGTGTGGAGCGTTTGTATGGTCTGTGCAGAGAGGAGAGAACAGGGATAGATAGACACATAGTTGACAGGCTACAGAAGAGGCTACGCTAATGCAAAGGAGATTGGAATGACAAGTGGACTACACTTATCGAATGTTCAGAACGTTAAGCTTACGTAGCAAGAATCTTATTGACTAAAATGATTGAAATGATACAGTACTGCTGGAGTAGGCTAGCTGGCAGTGGCTACGTTGTTGACACTACACTAATCAAGTCGTTCCGTCGAGTGTAATAGTTTCTACAGTGCTGCTATTCGGGGCTAGCTGGCTAACTAGCAGTGTTGATTACGTAACGTTACGTTAAAAGAACGACAATAGCTGGCTAGCTAACCTAGAAAATCGCTCCAGACTACACAATTGTCTTAGATACAAAGACGGCTATGTAGCTAGCTAGCTACGATCAAACAAATCAAACCGTTGTACTGTAATGAAGTGAAATGAAAATGTGATACTACCTGTGGAGCGAGGCGGAATGTTGACCGGGTTGTTGAAGTTCAATTCGGAAGACGTTGGCTAGCTGTTGGCTAGCTAGCTAGCAGTGACTCCTACGTTAAGGACGACAAATAGCTGGCTAGCTAACCTCGGTAAATTAAGATAATCACTCTAAGTCTACACACTCTAAACTACACAATTACCTTGGATACGAAGACAGCAAAGACAACTATGTAGCTAGCTAACACTACACTAATCGAGACGTTGAGTGTAATAGTTTCTACAGTGCTAGTGGACGTTAGCTAGCTGCTGTGCTAGTGGACGTTAGCTAGCTGCTGGGCAGAAAGCAGTGTAGACTACGTTAGGACGACGAAATACGATAATTACGCAATTATCTTTGATACAAAGACGGCTATGTAGCTAGCTAAGAAGAAATTGCTAAGATTAGGCAAATCAAACCGTTGTACTATAATGAAATGTAATGAAAAGTTATACTACCTGCGGACCGAAGTGTAGATGCGACCGCTCTCTCCAACCCGGAACCGGAAGTATTTTTCACGGTAAGGTCTGTTGTATTCGGCGCATGTGACAAATCCAATTTTATTTGATTGTAGAGGGTTTATTACCGCGTTAGTTCTATTCACTATGTTGACTGTAACGTTAATATGGTGACAATGAAGTAAGCTAACAGAACAAAAAGTGTCTCCTGACCACTCCTGTCTCAGCCTCCAGTATTTATGCTGCAGTAGTTTATGTGTTGGGGGGCTAGGGTCAGTTTGTTATATCTGGAGTACTTCTCCTGTCCTATTCGGCGTCCTGTGTGCATTCTCTAATTCTCTCATTCTCTCCTTCTCTCTTTCTTTCTTTCTCTCTCTCGGAGGACCTGAGCCCTAGGACCATGCCCCAGGACTACCTGACATGATGACTCCTTGCTGTCCCCAGCTGTGCTGCAGCTCCAGTTTCAACTGTTCTGCCTTATTATTATTTGACCATGCTGGTCATTTATGAACATTTGAACATCTTGGCCATGTTCTGTTATAATCTCCACCCGGCACAGCCAGAAGAGGACTGACCACCCCACATGTGCTCTCTCTAATTCTCTCTTTCTTTCTCTCTCTCAGAGGACCTGAGCCCTAGGACCATGCCCCAGGACTACCTGACATGATGACTCCTTGCTGTCCCCAGCCGTGCTGCTGCTCCAGTTTCAACTGTTCTGCCTTATTATTATTCGACCATGCTGGTCATTTATGAACATTTGAACATCTTGGCCATGTTCTGTTATAATCTCCACCCGGCACAGCCAGAAGAGGACTGGCCACCACACATGTGCTCTCTCTAATTCTCTCTCTCTCTCTCTCTCTCTCTCTCTCTCTCTCTCTCTCTCTCTCTCTCTCTCTCGGAGGACCTGAGCCCTAGGACCATGCCCCAGGACTACCTGACATGATGACTCCTTGCTGTCCCCAGTCCACCTGGCCGTGCTGCTGCTTCAGTTTCAACTGTTCTGGCTTATTAGTATTGACCATGCTGGTCATTTATGAACATTTGAACATTTTGGCCATGTTCTGTTATAATCTCCATCCGGTACAGCCATAAGAGGACTGGCCACTCCACATAGCCTGGTTCCTCTCAAGGTTTCTTCCTAGGTTTTGGCCTTTCAAGGGAGATTTTCTGAGCCACCGTGCTTCTACACCTGCATTGCTTGCTGTTTGGGGTTTTAGGCTGGGTTTCTGTACAGCACTTTGAGATATCAGCTGATGTACGAAGGGCTATATAAATAAATTTGATTTGATTTGATTTGATTTAGTGGTTATGCTATGAAGGTTTGGCTTGGAAAGGTTTTTTTGCCTGGTCAAATACAGCTTACGTCTTGTGCAGTGAAGTCCACAAGCAAAGAGAGAAGGTGAGAGGAGGAAAGTGTGTTAAGCAAGAAGGAATTATACAACAATCAAAGGGATCATGCTGTTTGTATGTGGCTGCTATGACAGTGAACTATGTTTGCGTGTAATCAGGGGTGTATTCGTTCTGACGATTCTGTTGAAAAACAGAAGCAAACAGAACAAAATGGGGATTAACATACCTGAATTATAGAAACTCTGTTACTGTTGGACTAAGGATTTTATACCCTAGGTAGATGCAAGACAAGGGTGTGCAAGGCAAGAGTGTGCAAGGCGGTATTAAATGTGTCACCTTGATTACAAAATTGTCTCTCGACCTGTGCTCCTACGTTGTAAGCTTTCATTCATAGGTTAGATTGTAGCAACCTCATGATGGTCACAAGGAAAATTCAACTATCATGTAGTAGCCTAAACCTATCGAAGTTACATTGAGTTAGGTGAATGGAAAATGAATGACAGTCATCCAATATACTACAATAGAAATAAGGCCATGCTCATAAAAAAACAATTGTCCTCCCTCATCTTAAACGACAATGACCATCACTGATATCAATATAATGTGTTGTCATCCCTACAACATCTAATCTGGCGGACTTGTTACAGTGCCTTGCAAAAGTATTCATCCCCCTTGGCATTTTTCCTATTTTGTTGCAATACAACCTGTCATTTAAATAGATTTTTATTTGGATTTCATGTAACGGAAATACACAAAATAGTCCAAATTGGTGAAGTGAAATGAAAAAAAATACTTTTTTAAAGAATTCCCAAAAATTAAAAATGGGAAAGTGGTGAAGGCATATGTATTCATCCCTTTGCTATGAAGGCCCTAAATAGGATCTGGTGCAACCAATTACCTTCAGAAGTCACATAATTAGTTAAATAAAGTCCACATGTGTGCAATCTAAGTGTCACTTGATCTCAGTATATATATATATGCCTGTTCTGAAAGGCCCCAGAGTCTGCAACACCATTGAGCAAGGGGCACCAAGAAGACCAAGGAGCTCTCGAAACAGATCAGGGTCAAAGTTGTGGAGAAGTACAGATCAGGGTTGGGTTGTAAAAAAACATCTGAAACTTTGGACATCCCACGGAGCACCATTAAATCCATTATTACAAAATGGAAAGAAGATGTCACCACAACAAACCTGTCAAGAGAGGGCCGCCCACCAAAACTCACAGACCAGGCAAGGAGAGCATTTGATCAGAGAGGCAACAAAGAGACTAAAAATAACCCTGAAGGAGCTGCAAAGCTCCACAGTGGAGATTGGGGTATCTGTCCATTGGACCACTTTAAGCTGTACACTCCACAGAGCTGGGATTTACTTTAGAGTGGCCAGAAAAAAGCCATTGCTCAAAGAAAAAAAAGCAAACACGTTTGGTGTTCACCAAAAGGCATGTGGGAGACTCCCAACACATATGAAAGAAGGCACTCTGGTCAGGTGAGACTAAAATTTAGCTTTTTGGCCATCAAGGAAAACACCTCACATCACCCCGAGCATACTATCCCCACAGTGAAGCATGGTGGCGGCAGCATCAAGCTGTGGGGACTATTTTCATCAGCAGGGACTGGGAAACTGGTCAGAATTGAAGAAATGACGGACGCCGCTAAATACAGGGATATCCTTGAGGGACACCTGTTTCAGTCTTCCAGAGATTTGAGACTGGGTCAGAGGTTCACCTTAGAGCAGGACAATGACCCTCAGCATGCTGCTAAAGCAACACTGAAGTGGTTTAAGGGGAAACATTTAAATGTCTTGGAATGACCTAGTCAAAGCCCAGACTTCAATCCAACTGAGAATCTGTGGTATGACTTGAAGATTGCTGTACACCAGCGGAACCCATCCAACTTGAAGGTGCTAGAGCAGTTTTGCCTTGAATTTGGGCAAAACTCCCAGTGGCTAGATGTGCCAAGCTTATAGAGACACACCCCAAGAGACTTGCAGCTGTAACTGCTGAGAAAAGTGGCTCTACAAAGTATTGATTTTTTGGGGGGGTGGGGGGTTATGCACGCTCATGTTTCTGTTTTTTTGTCTTATGTCTTGTTTGTTTCACAAGAAAGTGGTAGGCATGTTGTGTAAATCTAATGATGCAAACCCCCCAAAAATCAATTTTAATTCCAGGTTGTAAGGCAACAAAATAGGGAAAATGCCAAGGGGGGTGAATATTTTCGCATTCCACTCTAGGCCTAGGAGGCCTATTTGCGGAACACTGGCCTGTGTGCTCTGGTTGTACTGTCTGTTTCAAGGAATCTATTATGCGTGTTAGTGCTTCAAACTGTGCAGTTGTTGTGTGGTGGTGTTTTTGCTTTTATGGGACCTTTTCCTTAGCATTAGGATCTTTACCAGGCTCTTCCTCAAGCTGCATACTGAATACATTTATAGGTTTATGGCCGGGTGTTGATCCTAGCCCACGTTTTCTCTCGCTTTCATCGTTAGTCATTTTCATTACATGCCTCAGTATTTCTTCATCACTTACTTGGTTGTCTGAGAGGAGAGGTTTCAGCTCCCTGCAGACATCACCATGCCTATTCCCTAATCCTTGCTACACTGTGTGATGGAATACACCTTGGCCTGTCATGACTCCTACCGAAGGTGATTCCCCTTCCTGTTCGGGTGGTGCTCGGCGGTCGTCGTCACCGGCCTACGAGCTGCCACTGATCCTTTTTTCCCCCTTGTTTGTTTATTAGTTACACCTGTGTTTAGTTAGGTTAATTGGTTGGGCTTTATTATCCAGCCGGCCCGACTGCTGGGTGTGCTTGACTATTTTCTGTGTACTATTGTGCACGACTGTCACGGTGTTCCGTCTATGTGTGTTTTTCTGGACTGTTTAGTTCCCCGTGTTTTGGGGCATTTGTTTGGGTTGTGTCATTTTCACCAGTGTGGTGAATTAAAAGTATCGCTACCTTGAACTCTCTGTTTCCTGCGCCTGACTTCTTCCTCCACTACACCCCGGGCATTACATGGACTGTCTCTGAGCTGTACTTTGTCAGCATTGGCTTGTTTAGACATGAACAAATTCTCAGTTTTAGCCCTTTAACTTGGTAAAGGAACTGTTGTGGCATCTCATGCTCATTCTGTTTGGTGCACACTAGCTGTTGGAATAGTTACATGTGTGTGCAATGTTTTTGAGGTCAGCTACTGTGATGTCATCCTTATTTATGAGCATGTCCTTGAAGTTCGCTGGCTTTATTATCCTCAGTACACTTCTGACTATCCCTGGATCACTGAAGTTATCTTTGGTACCTTCTGCCATCTGCAAACATTGTTGTAGCTTATGTCTGACACATGGTCGCTTATTTGACCCCCCTTTATGATTTATTCTCTGCAGTGTTAGGAAGAGATCTCTTAGGGAGACCACTTTCTCATGTGTCTGGTGTGGTACAGATTCAGAATGACTGCTACTGTTTGGTGGATAACTATGTGGTGCTGTGTGCTGAGTCTCAACAGGCTGTAGTGTAGGAATGAGTTTACATTGGAGGATTTTCTTACCTAACTCCTCATGGCCTGAGAGTAACTTCCGGTACTCTGTTTGTAGTATGTCAGGGGCTGCATTAGCTGTGGTTAAATTAGCTGCATCAGTGGATGGAGAGTGTGTTGTGTGTCTCGACATCAACCTCAGTGCTAGCAGGTGGTGTAACAGTTACACTATGGGCCTGGATAAGAGGATCATTGGAATCTTTCAAAACGAACAATTTAACCATCCCCATATCCTCAGACTCAAGTAAAGACTTACTATACATAAAAGCATTGATAAAATCAAAACAACCTTCCTCATTACACATCATTATTTGATGAATCTTTGTCTTGTACTTGACCTTAAAGAGTTCCTCAGCCGAGAGAACAAGCAGGAACTTCCTGATGTCCCACACCAGGCTCTCCTCCTGTTGTCGACATGGCAACCTCTATCCCTCATGCAGATTACGCAGTCCCAGATTTCTGATTCATAGCCTCCGCTCTCGCTCTGATGTCATGGAACACAGCCTCAGCTTCTCTTTGGTCCTGGTTGTCATAGATCACTAGATCAGCTCCCAACTGTCGTGACGTTGTATTAGTTAATGTGCCGACTGTTGCTCATCGAATGAATAAAGGTTTCTAATTGCGTGATTAACTGAATCAAGCAATTATTAACTCATTAACCTGGGGCACCATGGGAGAATTAGTTTTATTGAGTTTCTATTTCCCAAATGAACTCAAAGAATATCAGAATATCAATTTTACAACAGCAGCTAATTAATCAGTTAACTTTACAGTCTCGTTCTGAACATCGTATAATCCGGGAATCTGCACGGACCCGGGTCTCACCAATGAGTTCGTACCACACCAATCTTAGTTGAGTATTTATTTACTAGAAAGCTAAAATGATGATAAAAGATATACATACACAAAAACACATTCTAGGCTATTGATTAGAACTTAGTATAACGGGCCAACACACTATGGCGCGTGTTACCCAAAATGGGGATTTAAAAGAGAGAGAAAAAGAGAACGTACACAAGAGAAATATATATTTGGGTGAATTTGTCAGCTATGCTTATTCTAACCCTAGCCTTGCCCCAAACTGCCACTCTCATGGGTCAGAATATAATGATGTAATTACGTGGGGAAGGTTTCTGTGGATTCTCAACGTGGACCGTTCAGGCTGCTCAATGACGCACTTCTCCGGCGCAACTCTCTGGTCGTCCTCACGATGTCAGTGTCCTTTTGGCTTAGGAGTCTGTTCCCTCACCCTTTGCTCTGTAAGGGCTCTTCTGAGGACCGACAGCTCTGTAGCTCAGAGCTCACAGCGTAGGAATGAAACAATGTAGATAACACGATTCGATGGGGAGTGGAGGCTAGGTGGTTCGACTTGAATTCACCCGCTTAGACACAGCTACTCATCCGTAGCTTGGGAAGAAAAATATTTCTTTGTCTTCAAACTTATGTTGCGTTTTGGGTTCGTTGACTTTTAGACCTCGGTTGCAGCTTGGGTCTCGTAGTCTTCTCTGTAAATTCTTAACTCACAAGTTTTATACCCTCGGGTCAGAAGTGGGCGTAAGCGCCTACATGGCAATTCTCTGGGTGTACCTAGTTAAGAGGCAAGGTCTAGATTTTACTCAAGTCCAATTTTAGACAACTAACTTCACATTTCATCTTTACCAAAACATTCTCTTTGATTTGGACATTTTCTATACAACGTACAATGTATTAACATCAAACATATACTAGGGAAACTGTTGACTTTACAATGTTTTCGCAATAACGTCATCTATTAACCTTTAATAACAAAACAAAAATGACATACATTTTCATATTCCATCTATCGTCATGATCACCATTGTGGCTGACGGAAACCATTGTTTCAAAGTCCCTTTATTTCATGGTTAATGTTCTGAGGCTGGTTCTCCATAGTAACAGGACAAAAGGAATTTGTCTGTGGCCTAAGACTCCTTTAACCTGACCTGATCAGGACAGTCATGACACAACCAACAGGTGGCGCCGATCCTGGACGAGCCCCCAAAAATCTGTTACAAGTCCCAGGCATAGAACCACGTAAAACAGATCAGTTTGTGTTAAACAGGAGAAAATATACATTTTGGTTGCGTCACAGACTCACTTTGAACAAATACTGCATTTGGAAATTATTTCTGAGGGTTGGAGTGTGTCAATGTCTGTCGGTAAATAAAATAAAACAAGAAAAGTGTACCGTCTGGTTTGTTTAATATAAGGAATTTCATGGATAGCATTTACTTTAACTTTTTACTTTTATTGAAGTACAACAATGTTGTACTTTTTCCACCACAGTACATAAGTACATTTAAAACCAGATACTGTATATTTAGACCTTTACTCAAGTAACATTTTACTAGGTGACTTTTTTTTTATTAAGGTACCTTTACTTTTACTCAAGCATAACAATTTTGTTATTTTTTCACCACTGAGTGTCCGTTAGTTATGAACATTATTATATGCTAAAGTCAATATCGAATATCAAGTTAACTTCACCATAGCGCTTTGGTGATGAAAGGGGCAAGTTACCCACATGACTTTACTATATAAATGTAAAATATCAATTAATGTCTGGTTAAAAGAAATTTAAAAATGAAACTGAGATACAGTAAGTAATCTTTATTGCATAGGGAGTACATCTTTAGAAAATTAATATTTCATAAAATATTTAAAAGTTAATAGATACATTAATACTAGAATGTTGCAGATACTGTATTAAAAGTCAACCAATCCACCGGCTATAGATCTCTCTCTCACACACACACACACACACACACACACACACACACACACACACACACACACACACACACACACACACACACACACACACACACACACACACACACACACACACACACACACACACACACACACACACAGAGCTATGTCTTACTATACCTGTGAGGACTTTTTGCGAACTAACATTTTCTTCCCATTGAAAATCCTATTTTCCTTAAACCTAACCCTTACCTTAACACTGACCTTAACCCTAACCTGAACCCCTAACAATAAACATAAACCTATCCACTAACCCTAAAATAGCCTTCTTGGCTAAATGTCCTCACTTCTCAGAATTTTAGTTTGTTGTGAGGACTTTGGTACTCACAAGTATAGAAAAACATGTCCGCACGCACACACACACGCACACACCGTCTGGTACAGCTAACCTTGTGGAGACACAATTCAGTACCATTCAAAATCCTATTTTCCATAACTCCTAACCCTAAACCTGACACTAACCTAACCCATACTTTTACCCTTACCCTAGCCTTAACCCTAACTCCAATCTTAACCCAAAAACCTAACCTTAACCCTAACCTTAAACCTAACCCTAGCTCCTAACCCTAAAACTAACCCTAGAATCTAAACCTTACCCTCAACATAATTCTAACCCTATACCCCCTAGAAATAGCATTTGACCTCGTGGGGACTAACAAAATATCCCCAGTTGGTCAACATCTTGTTTGTTTACTAGAATAGTTAAACACACGCACACACACACACACACACACACACACACACACACACACACACACACACACACACACACACACACACACACACACACACACACACACACACACACACACACACAAACACACACACACACACACACACAGTGCAATTGGAGAGTCATCCAGATGCTCCCATGAGTTTTTTACTGAGTCAGCAAGTGACATGTCCCGCTCCTCTTTGTGCTGCAGCCAGCTGTGTAGCTCCTCCCTCAGAGTCCAGGGGGCGTCTTCTGGCTAAAGCCATTTGGGAATAGGTTAGATAGGAATAAATGTGCCAAACCGTTTGGCATGACACCAATGAAACATATTAGCATATTAGCATACCTTCTAGCATACAGTCAGAATGTCAGTCTGGTCATCCTCCAGTAGTCCTGCAATGCAGAGGTAAGGCGTGGCGATGGGCTGGAGGTGGGGGTGTGTCTGGTCGGGGAGGGGGTGGTCTGAGTAAGAGGGGCTAGGGGGAACACCCGTCTGCAGGATAAATTGCTGCAAGTTACACTGCCTCAGCTCCTTGTTCAGCTCCTCCAGCGCCTCACACCGCTCCTGGAGGGCAGAGACAAGATGTCATGTTATTTCAGTGTCAAGCATCAAACAATTTCATGTAAACTTGATTGTTAAAACTTCTTATGGAACAAATCCCGTTAGCGGGATCGATTTGACAACATCTGGTTGAAATGGCAGTGCGCCAAATTCAAATGAAATTATTAGAAATGTTTAACTTTCATACAATCACAAGTGCAATACACCAAAATGAAGCTTAACTTCTTGTTAACGTCTCTAGGGTAGGGGGCAGCATTCTGAATTTTGGAGGAAAAGCATGCCCAAATTAAATGGCCTGCTACTCGGGCCCAGAAGATATGATATGCCTATAACTGGTAGATTAGGATAGAAAACACTCTAAAGTTTCCAAAACTGTTAAAATAGTGTCTGTGAGTATAACAGAACTGATTTGGCAGGCGAAAACCTGAGAAAAATCCATTCAGGAAGTATTTTTTATTTTGGTTTTCTATTCAATGCCATTACAGTATCCATTGACTTAGGACTCAATTTGCCGTTCCTATGCCTTCAACTTGATGTCAACAGTCTTTAGAAATTGTTTCAGGCTTGTATTCTTATAAATGAGGGAGTAAGACCAGTCTGAATGAGTGGACCCTGACGTGTCACAGAGCTTTTTCATGCGCAATCCCGAGAGAGTGCATTTCTTGTTTACCTTTTATACTGACGACGTTGTTGTCCGGTTGAAATATTATAGCTCATTTAGGCTAAAAACAACCTGAGGATTGAATATAAACATCGTTTGACATGTTTCTATGAACTTTACGGATACAATTTGGATTTTTTTGTCTGCCTGTTTTGACTGCATTTGAGCCTGTGGATTACTGAAGAAAACGCACAAACAAAACTGAGGTTTTTGGATATAGAGACTTTATCGAACAAAAGGAACATTTATTGAGCAAATGAAAGTATTCTGAGTGCAACCATATGAAGATCATGAAAGGTAAGGGATTAATTGTATCTCTATTTCTGAGTTTTGTAACGCTTCTGCTTGGCTGGTTACTGTTTGTAATAATTTATCAACTGGGATATGTTCTCAAATAATCGCAAGGTATGCTTTTGCCGTAAAGCATTTTTTCAAATCTGACACCATGGTTGGATTCACAAGAAGTTAATCTTTAAACCTATGTAAAATATGTTTTGTTTTCTGAATTTTTATAATGAGTATTTCTGTATTTGAATTTGGCGCTCTGCAATCTCACTGGATGTTGGCCAGATGGGACGCTAGAGAGGTTAATCCAGCCACCATGTCAGATTTCAAAAAGGCTTTACGGCAAAAGCAAACCATGCTATTATCTGAGGACAGCACCCCATCAAACAAACACATGACAATTATATTTCAACCCGCCAGGCACGACACAAAATTCAGAAATAGCAATATAATTCATGCCTTACATTTGAAGATCTTCTTCTGTTGGCACTCCATTATTTCCCATAAACATCACAAATGGTCCTTTTGTTAGATGCATTCCGTCGTTACATCCCCAAAATGTCAATTTATTTGGCGCGTTTTATTCAGAAAAACACCAGTTCCAAATCGCCCAACATGACTACAAATTATCTAATAAATTACCTGTAATCTTGGTCCAAACATTTCAAACAACTTTCCTAATCCAACTTTAGGTATTTTAAAACGTAAATAATCTATCAAATTTAAGACGGGATAAACTGAGTTCAATAGAGGATACAATGAAAGTTGAGCGAGCGCCAGGTCGTGCGCCGCAAACAAAATAGTACACTTGGCTATACTCCCAGAAAGGACAGGGCTACTTCTTCACCACTCAAAGGAAAAACATCAACCAATTTCTAAAGACTGTTGACATCTAGTGGAAGCAATAGGAACTATTAAAACGGGCTTGCCATAGAAACCTAATTGAAAACAGATTGACCTAAAAAAAAATCCCTAGATGGATTGTGATCGGGGTTTCGCCTGCCAGATCAGTTCTGTTATACTCACATTATTCAAACAGTTTTAGAAACTTCAGTGTGTGTTCTATCCAAATATACTAATAATATGCATCCCCTAGCTTCTGGGCCTGAGTAGCAGGCAGTTTACTTTGGGAATGCTTTTCATCCGGACGTGATAATACTGCCCCCTAGCCTAGAGAGTTTATTAATGGGGCAGTACAGTTAAAAATATTATTTTCCTGTAGTTTTATGATATTTCCACGCTACGAGGTCAACATAACACTTCTGATAATGTTGATAATGTAGTAGGATCTTATCTGATACTACTCTAGTAATGAGGTTTGTAGCCAAATGGGGGTGGAATAAATGATTCAGGAGAGGATGAGTATCCAAAAAAACTCATAGGGCTGGACTAAAAAGCATGCTCAATGAAACATTTCCATTCAAATAACGTTTTAGTCCAGGGCTCGGCTTAATCCGTCGGGGAAACCGTCCCATAAGGAAGCGTAGGGAAAGGAAGTTGTTCTATTATTAACACAGGAAGCCAAAGGCAAGTTTCCATCTCTGGGTAGACAACACAGGTGTATTCCACAGGTGTCCTCTCAAGCTCAATAACTCCTCTTTATTGCTCTCCTGCTATTACAGGATACAGTTAACCCCCAGACTGCCGAGTTACACAATGTACTGCCTCTGGGCTTATAGTGTCAGATACAAAGAATAATCCCCAAACAAGTTATATAGAATGTGACGCAACCATCTTTGAACAAAGCTCTTTTATACTGAATATCCTAGGTTGTTTTCACTGGGTTTAGCTCTTGTGAGACGTTTAGCAGTGAGTGGCTTTGTCAGTTATTTTGTGTCATTGAACACAATGAAGGGATTTTAGTCTGATTGCTACATGCACTACATACACAAAAAAAGTGCTATCTAGAACCTAAAAGAGTTCTTCAGCAATAGGGGAAACCTTGCCGAAGAGAACTCTTTCTCCAGAGGGTTTGGAACCATTTTTCTAAGAGTGTAGGCTAGTAATCTAACACAATTGGACAGGTTAGAGTTTCCACATAAGAGGGATTTATTGGCGAGACAAGGGAAATGGTTCAACTCCCATTGGGCTCTTCATGAAGCAAAATGGATGCCGTAACATACGGCATCCATAATAGGAACTATAATGTCATCAGATCTCAGTTATGTATTAAACTGTACCTGTAACCGTAATTCTGCAGTCTGCAATGCTTTTTTCGTCTCTGTCAATGACATGTCCACCTCTGCCCCCTTCTGAAGCCGACTGTGTAGCTCCTCCCTCAGCGGTCCCAGGGCCTCCTCTGGTTGCGGGGTGCCCGGACGAGAGCTCCGTCTGCGGGCCTCAACACGAAAGTCCTGCCCCAGCCTGGATGAATGGCTCTGGAGGTCCTTGAGCCGGAAGTTGTATTCATCCATAGAGGCGTAGAGTTGGTGCAGATGTCCCTGGATATCTGTACGGCCAATACAAATCTGTGTTGGTGCCTGGATGGTCCTACTGTATATGAGTGTAGGCCTACATATTCCTAGGTTACATACATTATTGCTGCATAAATTACGTGTGCGTAGGAGATGTGTAACATATACTGATATCCTAAGATGTGTTTTCAAAATTGCCCCTGAGGGGATTGATAGGTGTATCGAAGTGACTGGAATTTAATGGAATACATACCCTGCTCCTTGTCCTTCTCTCGCTGCATCTGCTTCTCCCAGTAATCCCCATGCAGCTCTGCCTCGTTCTGTCTCAGCCTTGTCTCCAGCACATCCATCTCCTCTACTAGGCCTGGATTCAGGCCTGGGACAGGAGTTACAGGCCTCCCCATCTCCCACACCTCTGCCTCCCTTTCCAAAGCCACCAGATGGGACTCCAGGTCCTGTAGCATCTCCTGCTGCTGCAGCACCTGCCTGAAGACCTCCTCCTTGGACAGGTCAGATGGGGAGAGTGGGGGAGGCGAGGCGGTAGGGGAGACCAGGGATGGAACAGGCGAGGCCCTGGGCTCTGGCGAGGCTCTTGGACTAGGTGACCAGGCCTTGTTAGCTTTAGTCCTTCTGGGGATTGTAGAAGGACCAAGGTTGAAAGTGAGGGCCTTCTTCGGCTCTCGGCATCTGGAGGGCATGGGTGTAGGGTGCCTGAGCAAAGGGTGGCCCCTATCCAGGGTGGGTCTGTTAGGTCCGTCAGTGCTGGAGGGGCCTGTGCGACGCAAGATGAACTGGACCTCGATGGCCAGCTGACCCAGATAAGACAGAGACTCTAAGGGACAGTCATCTGCCACAAGCTGAATCTCTGTGCCACGTAGCTTCTGGATGAGAACATAGCGACCTGTCTGACCTGTGGAAAAGACACACCAAGACAGGAGTGAGATTGGAGGGAATAAGCTGATAAACTGTGCTCAAAAAGCTTTGAAACGAATGAACAGCAAAGGCAATTACATCAGACAAAGACTGACCAATAGCCTGTGCGAGGGCGATGACCACATCCTGACAGGAAGTCTCCAATGATAGGCCGCACACCACCCTGACCACGCCATCCACCCATACCTTCAGCTCCATCTTGGCCTGTCAATCAAACTCAGAGGAACATGGCCACCACAGCATCCACCTGTGAGAGAGGAGGGGAAATGTCAATATACTGAGTTCAAATAATAAACTATTTCACAGTACCAAATCAACCTATAACTCCTAGGCGCAAATATCAGGTATTTCAATGGAGGAAATTAGTTTGGTGCGTATTCCCATAACTGGAGCCGAAGACTTCAACAGAAAAACTGACCGCCCAACTCTGAAATCCGACACCTACAGTCCTGTGCCGATCATCTGTATTGACGCCTGACCAGAGAAGGCAGAACTAACCAGAGAGTAAGGGGAGGTGAGGGGAGGAGGAGGTGTTTTGTGTTCCATTCTCATGGTGTCAATATCCTGGTATGAGCAAAAACCAATTCAATGTGGTTTTGCACCTAAGAATTTGATAGGAAAATATGGCTTCCTATGCTGTAAACCTAGAGACAGAATGTAATGCCTCTTTGGAAGAGGAGGAGGAGATAGGAAGAAGAGAGAGAGGAGGACACAGACACCAAGGCAGCCTAAGAATGTTGCTCTTCAAAAGGCCAAGACCTCTCCATCACAGTTGACAACTCCAAGGTGTCCCCCTTCCCAGAGTGCAAAGAGCCTTGGCGTGACCCTGGACAACACCCTGTTGTTCTCTGCAAACATTAAAGCAGGGATTCGTTCTGCAGGTTCATACTCTACAACTACCGTAGAGTACGACCCTACCTCACACAGGAAGCGGCACAGGTCCTAATCCAGGCACTTGTCATCTCCCATCTGGACTTCTGCAACTTGCTGTTGGCTGGGCTCCCCGCTTGTGCCATCAAACCCTTGCAATTTATCCAGAATGCTGCAGCCTGATAGGTGTTCAACCTTCCCAAGTTCTCTCATGTTGCCCCGCTCCTCCGCACACTCCACTGGCTTCCTTTCGAAGCTTGCATCCATTCCAAGATCATGGCACTTGCCTACGGAACAGCAAGAGGAACTGCCCCTCCCTACTTTCAGGCTATGCTCAAACCCTACATCCTAACCCGAGTACTCCGTTCTGCCACCTCTGGTCTCTTGGCCCTCCCAACCCTACGGAAGGGCAGCTCCTGCTCAGTCCAGTCAAAGCTCTTCTCTGTCCTGGCACCCAATGGTGGAACCAGCTTTCCCCAAAAGTCCCTGCCCATCTTCTGAAACACCTGAAACCCTACCTCTTCAAAGAGTATCTTAAATAATCCCACAGCACCCCTTCCTAACCCCTCCACCTCACCACTGTACTTACAATGACTGAGATATGTGGTTGTCCCACCTAGCTATCTTAATAATTAAGATGAACGCTCTGGATAAGAGTGTCTGCTAAACGACAAAGATATTCAATGTAAACAATACTCTGGGTGTTTTTCATTTCAGAAACTTTCATTTCAGAAACCTCTTTGACCCTGTTCACATTTCCTTCACAAATCTAACCATGACTGGATTAGTACTACAAATTATATAAATACATTGGATTGATATAGTACTGTTCTAGGACCCAAAGATGCTTTCAATAGTAGTGAAAACAATATGATGATATTGCTTAGCCTTCACCTGCGCCGTGATTTAAGATATGTGAAAGGGAGTGAACAAGAACCCTTGAGGGAGGGAACAACTGTCTTGAATGAAATACAGCCCTCATACTCCCCTTCCCTCCAAAACATGCCCTGCTTTTCATTCTCTTGAACTTTTTTGCTCGACATTCTATCTCTCTCCGAAGCACTGAGGGGGAGACATTTGTTGAAGATTTACAAGTTTTTTTTGGGGGGGGAAGAGTGATGGTTCTATGTGGAACCATAATGACCCAAAGAATCCTTTGAGCTCTCCAATGGTTCTTAACAGTTCACAAAAAGGTTCTTTGCTCTTTTAGTGCAAATTCAAATGTAGGGGAGCTGCTCATTCGAATATTGTGGGGCGTGGTTAGCACTCAGTTCTTTTTGTGCATCTGTGAGTGAGAATGTCATTCCAGTTGATCTAATGTGTTGTGTAATGCCTTTTAAGATTATATATGACTATGGCAGAGTTTCCCAAACTCTGTCCTGGGGACCCCAAGGAATGTACATTTAGTTTTTTGCCCTAGCACTAAACAGCTGATTCAAAGCTTGATGAGAGTTCATTGTTTTAATCAGCTGTGTAGTGCTAGGGCCAAAACCAAAACCCCAGGACCGAGTATGGGAAATCCGGGAATATGGCCAGTGATGGTGTCTTGTGAAAGATTCACGTATGGCCTTGAGAACAGTTGAATAAATCAGTCACAAGAATAAAAAAATTGGGTTTTAAATGGATCAAGAAAGAACATTTAAGATTGAGGAAGGTTCTTTATAGAACCATTCTCCGTAAAGCTTCTATAAAGAATCATGATCAAGGGATCAATATACAGTTGAAGTCAGAAGTTTACATACACCTTAGCCAAGAACATTTAAACTCCGTTTTCACAATTCCTGACATTGTATCCTAGTAACAATTCCATGTCTTAGGTCAGTTAGGATCACAATTTTATTTTAAGAATGTGAAAAGTCAGAATAATAGTAGAGAGAATGATTTATTTCAGCTTTTATTTCTTTCATCACATTCCTAGTGGGTCAGAAGTTTACATACACTCAATTAGTATTTGGTAGCATTTCCTTTAAATTGTTTAACTTAGGTCAAATGTTTCGGGTAGTCTTCCACAAGCTTCCCACAATAAGTTGGGTGAATTTTGGCCCATTCCTCCTGACAGAGCTGGTGTAACTGAGTCAGGTTTGTAGGCCTTCTTGCTCAGACACGGATTTTCAGTTCTGCCCACAAATTTTCTGGGCCACTCCAATACCTTGACTTTGTTGTCCTTAAGCCATTTTGCCACAACTTTGGAAGTATGCTTGAGGTCACTTTCTGACTGATGTCTTGAGATATTGCTTCAATATTTCCCCATAATTTCCCTGCCTCATAAAGCCATCTATTTTGTGAAGTGCACCAGTCCCTCACCCCCACAACATGATGCTGCCACCTCCGTGTTCTTCGGCTTGCAAGCCCCCCCTTGTTCCTCCAAACATAGCGATGGTCATTATGGCCAAACAGTTCTATTTTTGTTTCATCAGACCAGAAGACATTTCTCCAAAAAGTATGATCTTTATCCCCATGTGCAGTTGCAAACCGTAGTCTGGCTTTTTTTATGGCTGTTTTGTAGCTGCCTTTCAGGTTATGTCGCTATAGGACTCATTTTTACTGTGGATATAGATACTTTTGTACCTGTTTCCTCCAGCATCTTCACAAGGTCCTTTGCTGTTGTTCTGGGATTGAGTTTCACTTTTCGCACCAACGTACGTTCATTTCTAGGAGACAGAACGCGTCTCCTTCCTGAGCGGTATGACGGCTGCGTGGTCCCATGGTGTTTATAATTGCATACTATTTTTTCTACAGATGAACGTGGTACCTTCAGCCGTTTGGAAATTGCTCCCAAGGATGAACCAGACTTGTGAAGGTCTACAATTTTTTTTCAGAGGTCTTGGCTGATTTCTTTTGATTTTCCCATAAATGTCATGCAAAGAAGCACTGAGTTTGAAGGGAGGCCTTGAAATACATCCACAGGTACATCCACAGGTACACCTCCAATTGACTCAAATGATGTCAATTAGCATATCAGAAGCTTCTAAAGCCATGTTTTCATTTTCTGGAATTTTCCAAGCTGTTTAAAGACACAGTCAACTTAGTGTATATACATTTCTGGAATTGTGATACAGTGAATTATAAGTGAAATAATCTGTCTGTAAACAATTGTTGGAAAATTTACTTGTGTCATGCACAAAGTAATGTCCTAACCGACTTGCCATAACTATAGTTTGTTAACAAGAAATTTTGTGGAGAGGTTGAAAGGCGAGTTTTAATGACTCCAACCTAAGTGTATGTAAACTTCAGACTTCAACTGTAGCTCCAGAAAGGGTTGTAACCATAGCGGAACTATATAGATGCTATATATGCTATATATTGGTGCTGTATAGAACCTTTTTGAATGGTTCTTTATAGCACCTTAGAAAAAGTTTTTTTTTTGTAGCACATTGGGAAATGTTTTTTTTTTATAGCATAATACAGATGCCCTTCAAAAAAGGGTTCTATATAGCACCAAAACGGGTTCCTCTATGGCGACAAGCCAAGGAAACCCTATCTGGTACGTCTTTAAATGTGCTTGTAACCAAAATATGTCTGGGACATTTAAACATATTCTATGAGGTTGTTTAAAATTTAACAGTACGACAAAATACAGTCAGCAGAGGAGAGCCAGTAGTTGTTAGCCCAGATCTCTAACAGACAGTGATAGTGACAGAGTACAGGGTAAATGCAGGTTGTAGGTAGGATTTGTAGGCGCAAGTTTATACTGCTGCAGAAACACACACACATACACACATACATTATTTTGTTTTTTCTATATTCTACACTCACAATATTTGACCAGGGAGGCTAGCTCTCTCCTCAGAGTCCCTCTTGAGAGAGAGAGAGATAGAGAGAACGTGAGAGAGATCGAACATGAGAGGGAGAGAGAGAACATGAGAGAGAACATGAAAGGGAGAGAGAGAGCACGTGTGAGAGAGAGAGAGCACTTGAGAGAGAGAGCACTTGAGAGAGAACATGAAAGGGAGAGAGAGAGAGTGAGCACGTATGAGAGAGAGAGAGCACTTGAGAGAGATAGAGAGAGAGAGAACATGAAGGAGAGAGAGAGAGAACATGAAGAAGAGAGAGAGAGTGAGAAAGAACCTGAGAGAGAGCACATGTGAGAGAGAGAGAGAGAGAGAGAGAGAGAGAGAGAGAGCACTTGAGAGAGACAGAACATGAAAGGGAGAGAGAGAGAGAGCACGTATGAGAGAGAGAGCACTTGAGAGAGAGAGAGAGAACATGAAGAAGAGAGAGAGTGAGAAAGAACCTGAGAGAGAGCACATGTGAGAGAGAGAGAGAGAGAGAGGAGAAAGAGAGAGACAGAACATGAAAGGGAGAGAGAGAGGAGAGAGAGAGAACATGAAAGGGAGAGAGAGAGAGAGAACGAGAGAGAGAGAACCTGAGAGAGAGAGAGAGAGAGAGAGAGAGAGAGAGAGAGAGAGAGAGAGAGAGAGAGAGAGAGAAAAGAGAGAGAGAGAGAGAGAGAGAGAGAGAAAGAGAGAGAGCACTGAGAGATACAGGTATGCAGAATTTCAGGTTATTCCAGCCCAAACTACCACAACCAGCTTTAGTAGAAATAACCCTTTATATTGAGTTGTCCATTTCCGAGGCCGAACTGCAGACCTGCTGGTAGGTTAGCTAAGTGGAGGAATGGAATGTAGTAATGATAGACTGACATTCCTTAGGGCACCTCCCCTCCTACACATACCTCTACACCACACAGTCTGTTTACAAACACATCTGAGAGAGGAGAGTATATGCAGTTCACTCTAGTTTAAACAGAGGTGGTTTGGTTTGACTATTACCCAAGATAAAGTTCAGGGTGATTGTTACAAGACATAGTAATGTTTGTTTGACTATACGTTATGTAAAGATGTAAAGTTTAAATTTGAGAGTGCGAATGTTGTCAGATGCCAAAAAAATGTAAATATAATCAAAGTTGTATACCTTGCACACCAAATTAAATAGATGTGACTCTAAAATGAAAAAAAAAACATGGCAGAAGACTAGTTCTCTCCCGCTAACTGAGTGATATTGCAGAGGTAGTTGTAGTAGGTTATTTTGGATTCTTCTTCTTTATTCATTCAGGGAAACCACATTGAGACCATGGTCTTATTCACAAGGGTGCACAACCATTACAATGTAAAACAAAACCTCAGAGTAATCTCAAGAGTTCACCAACTCCGTCAACAACATTTGGTAACTCATGTTTTTATACTTCAACAACAAAGTTGGAAACTTATGTAGTAGAGCTTTGTAAACAAAACGTGAATAGTGAAGTGATCTACGGTTCTTTAATGAGGACCAGCCAACCTTTCGATACAGGATGCAGTGATGATTATTACAACTGTCACCTGTGATAAAGCAAAGGGTGGTATGGTAGACGGCATCCAAAGGTTTAAGAGTAATCGCTGCTGCATTCTGGTCAATTATGTCACCATAGTCAAGAACTGTCTGGAACGTTGACTTCTACAATCTGCTTCCTGCTGTTAAGGTAGAGGCGAGATCTATTTAAGAAAAAAATCATAAGCCCACTTTAAATCAGTATGTTTTTTAAACATGAAATCCTTGTCAATCCAAAAGCCCAGATATTTATAGGCGAGAACCCGATCGATGGGAGAACCAGTCAATTAATAAATATGTAGTCCATCTGAAACATTTCTGCGAGAATTAGAAAAACAACATATGTTTAGTCTTGCCCACAATAAGTACACGTTTTAAACCAACCAGGGCATTTTTTTAAGACAACAAAGTGAGATTGCAGCTCTGACAACACCTGGTCTACAGGTGGGGCAATGGCATACATAACAGTGTCGTCTGCAAACAGATGAATATTATGACGTTTTAGCAGAGACCAATATGCATCATAGCTTCTCTTCCCAGACAAAGACGAGTACTGTGTAAGTGGGCACTGAGTTTTAACCATAGACTGACAACAACCTGAGGCAGAATCACACAACCCCTTTAACACAAACACAAGAACAGTGATTTGCCGTCATAAAAATAAGAAAACTGTTACAGTAGCTTATTCGTTTCATTGCACCCATTTTGATACAGCAGCTAACGTGTGTAGGTTAGATGTTTCTAAAAGCCACTTTCTGTGAATTAAAAACCTTTTCCAATCTAGGCCCAACTCTTGAGATTGCCAGTGTTTGGTACAGCAGTCATCAATTGAAAGCAGGATTTGTGGTCAATTTCAACTCAGTCAAATAAGGAAACTAGCACAACTGTCATTTATGAAAGGTTCTCATTATTTACATTATTTTCAAGAAAGTATTCACATGTATTCCAAGGTCTGGGTTTAATAGAGTTGACTCCAACCCTTGTCAAGAAGTCAAAATTGCTCTTGTGAATGTCTTACCTGTCTCCATGCAGTATTAGCCAGCAGTAAAAGCCACTACATTCTGATTTACATCAGACAGAAGGAAGACAAACCTGTTTGAGGTTTACTCTCTTTACCTCTTGGTTTAGGGTTCCTTTTAGTTGGTTGCCGACTCTTCACTTCGAGAGGTCCAAGTGGAAAGGAAATCCGAGCATACAAAAAGTCAAAAAGCTGTTCGTTGAAATAGGTAATGAGTAGTTGTAGCCCAGATCGGGGAGAGCGCAGTTAAATGGTGCTCTGGAATGCAGCCCTCCCAGGCACACTGTCAGACTGAAACTGGAGCTACACTGGTTCAGATCCTCTCTCTCTCTCTCACACACACACACACACACACGCACACACGCACACACACACACACGCACACAATGTACTCACTCTGTGATCTAGCCTTGTTCCTCCTTCATTGAAGGTAGTAACAAAGGGGAATGTTTTCATTCTGACTAACACACACACACACACATTCCAGGCTTCATTGTTGTGTACAATACCATTCTCCAGAAACCCTGATGGTGATTAGCAACTATCCAGGTGTCCCCAGTCAACTGATCCTGAACAACTCCAGCACTCTCAACAGACAAATAGAGGCAAAGATACACAAACGCACACACACAGACACAGACACAGACACACAGACACACAGACACACAGACACACACACACACAGACACACACACACACACATAGACTCTCTCTCTCTCTCACTCACACAAACAAAAGTGATCACACACTCAAAATAGAATGGACTGTCATCGCAAGTTTAATATTAATATGGAATGATCAATATTAAATGCAGTAGGACTTCAATGGTTTGCGTTCTGGAATGAGCACATTTGAAACTCAAGCAAGGGCAACCGTGTCACTCCTTCTATTGGGCAGTCATTGAAATGGCTCTGAACCAGAATCAATCAATACCAATCAACTTGCATTACAGTTTTTTACAATTGCTAGGACCCATTTCTCAATACTTAGGTCACTTTTTCAAAACTCTTCACACAGTGAGCATAACAGCAGTCCATGTGGGCTAAACTATGTATAATTTTTCATTGCTTTGGCACGAAATGCATTCAATGACTACATCTTTTAATATTCATGAACTCTTTTCTCACTCAGACACAACCACCACCAAAACTCTATGTACCTACAGGCCAATTTGCACATGTTGACATACTCTTTTCAAAACTGTTAAACTTAAGTTCAAAACCTAAAATAACACAAAATTGAAAAATACATACATTTGCTACATGTTCTACAGTAATACCGTATTGAAATATATTCCAAATAAAAAATGAAATACTATCAAAACAATTAGACCAACCACAGCTGAACACCCACCCAGGTGTTAGTCTTTCAATTACATTACCATCTATACAAAAGGGGACAGCTTAGGAATAATTCTGTACTGTAATGTAAACATGGTACCCAGCCAGAGATAGAGAAGTGGCTGACAGAGGAAGAAGACTGGCTGGGAGAGGGAGAGGAGTACGTATGCGCGGTGGTAGAAGACTGAGAGGAAGATCCAGAGCTGTAGTCTCAGATGAAATTAGGGCTACTATAATTGATCATGTAATAAATCATGATCCATCAATGAGAGAGGCTGGTCTGAGAGTGCAGCCAAATCTGCAACGTTCCACAGTGGCATCTATTCTGAGAAATCTCCGACAAAATAACAGGTAATATGCACATTACAGAAGTAAATTGAACAAAGCCTCCAAACCTACTTGTTTGTAATTGCAATTGTTTTTGTACTGCTGTGCATTTTCACTGCTGTGCAGAGAACTACAATCGTCGATATAGTCATCAGGAACAATGGCATAACACTCACAGAGATTCGGGACGAGTGTTGGCAGACAATTTAAGCATAACTCTTATGTTGCCTTGTGGATTTATTTGAGAGGAGATCATGGAGATTGAAGCAAGGCAAACACCCCACATATTCATCTTTGTGGATGAAGCTGGTTTCAACTTGGCCAAAACACGGCGGCGAGGAAGGCAGGAATGTGATTGGAAAAAGAGCCACAGTGGATCTCCTGGGCCAGAGGGGTGCCAACATCACAATGTGTGCAGCAATATCCTCTGATGGATTACTGTTACACAAACCACTAATTGGGCCATACAACACCGAGCATCTCATTTCATTCCTGGATGACCTCTATGGGAGGGTTGTGTCAGGTGAGGAAAGGGTTGCAGTGAGGCGAACTCGGCCATCGTTTGTAATTGTATGGGACAAGGTGGCATTTCACCAGTCCCGTGATGTCACAGAGTGGTTTGCAGCCCATCCCAGTATGACGTGACTTGTCCTCCTTCCTTACTCTCTATTCCTCAACCCCATAGAGGAATTATTTTCCTCATGGAGGTGGAAGGTTTATGACCACCATCCACATGATCAAATGTCCCTCCTGGATGCAATGAATGCTGGATGCCTGGACATATCTGCAGAAGATTGCCAGGGATGGACCAGGCATGCCAAAAGATTATTTCCTAGGTGTATTGCCCAAGATGACTTAAGAAGTGACGTGGATCAGAACCTGTGGCCAAATGCACAAGACAGGGTTGACTAGTATTGCTACTGTATATGTATCGGTAGATGGTGTATATACAGATCATTGTATTTTGGAATCACTCAATGCCATAAAATGCCATAAAACATATTGAAGCATATTGTGTCATGTCTGATAAATTCCTGTAACATAAACTGCAGTGAATTCTAAACAGCAGAGAGGTGTCATTCTTGTTTTGTAAAGAAAACATTGTGTGATGCTACCTGTTGTTAGTGTTGTTTAGGTCATTGTTTTATGAGTGACAACGAGTGTTTGTTGGGTGACTGACAACCTTTGCTAGTGTTATGGAACAACGAGTTGATTTGAGACATGTATGAAGTGTTTTGATAGTTTTAGTGCATTTAGAACGTGAAATTAACTTCTGTGCCAAGCTGAAAGTTAGTTAGGAGAACTGTGTGAAGAGTTTTGAAAAAGTGACCTAAGTATTGAGAAGTGGGTCCTAGCGATTGTAAAAAAACTGTAAGACATAATTTAGAAAACACTGGCACTTTGGAGAAAGACAGTGCAGAAGAGGGAGAAGACGGCTAAACAGAGGAAGGTCATGTTGGAGAACATGGCAGGGGAGATGGAGAAGAGGGAGGTGGAGATGGAAAAGAGGGGAGTGGAAGTTGGGAGAGGAGAAGAGGGGGGTGGTTAGGAGCAGAGAGGATGAGATGTAGAAGAGGAAAAGGGAGGTGGAGAAGAGGAAGGGGGAGGTGGAGAAGAGGAAGGGGGAGGTGGAGAAGAGGGAAGGGGAGATGGAAAAGAGGGAGGAGGTGGTTGGCAAGAGAGGAGGAGATTACAGAGGAGGGGCAGCAAGAACAGCATGAACATTGAGAGAGAGAAGGGCGAAGTTAGGAGGGAGAGAGATGATATAATGAAGATTTAAATTAAAATATGGAGATGGAGAAGATGAGGGTGGCAGGAGAGAATGCTGCAGGAATGGAGTGCCATTGATGTCATTGACAGTCTGAGGCAAAGAATCATAGAGATAGAAGAGAAAGAAAGAGAGACAAGATGGTACATATGGTAGAACACACAGTGACAGTTGCCGTAAGACTCTATAGTCCCTCACCTTTGACCTTAACATGAACCTTAATCTCTTCTATGTCTTGTTTTGACTTTGTTTTAGAATTCAGATGGACTTTGCTCCAACCTATTGGTGTTTCCCATTAGTGGGACCCCTTTCAGGGTTGGGTCCAAAGGGGTCCTCTTTTCACTGGAAGATACTGTAAAACAAAAAAAAACAAAGAGATGTCTTTAAAAGGTGACAGGGTAGCATTAAAAAATAAAAACAACTGCAGATCCAAACCAGATGTTGAGTGTTAGTGCCTTTATTTGACCACTAGAGGGCAGCCTCTTATAGACTGACCCACAGGAACATTGATGACAAATCAGGAAGCAAATGAGTCCATAGAATTAGGAATTAGAATACTTGTTTAATAGGATCTCTATGTGAAAGTCATTGTAGGAAGAATGCAAGTTTATATCAACCACTTTAGCATAACAGCCCTGCTACAGTTACCATATTATGGAAATGTAATAAATGATTCTCTTCGGTTCTAGTCACAGCCGTGTATATTCCCGCTCAAGCCGGTGCCACGACGGCCCTCAAGAACTTCACTGGACTTTAAGTGGAACCACGTATCCTGAGGCCGCATTTATTGTCGATGGAGATTTTAACAAAGCAAATTTGAGAAATGTTAACAAAGTTTTATCAACACATTTACTGTAGTACTCGCACTGCTAAAACACTTGACCACTGCTACTCCAACTTCTGGGATGCCTACAAGGCCCCCCCCCTCGCTCTCCCTTCGGCAAATCTGATCATGACTCCATTTTGCTGCTCCCTTCCTATAGGCAGAACTCAAAACAGGAAGTACCCGTGCTAAGGACTATTCAACACTGGTCTGACCAATCAGAATCCATTGTTTTGATCATGCGGACTGGGATATGTTTCGTGTTGCCACCGAGAACAACATAGACAAATATACTGACTGAGTTTACAGGGAAGTGTATAGGAGATGTTGTACCCACTGTGACCATTAAAACCTACCCTAACCATAAACCGTAGATAGATGGCAGCATTCGCACAAAACTGAACGTGCGTTTAACCATGGAAAGGTGACTGGGAATATGGCTGAATACAAACTGTGTAGTTATTCCCTCCTTAAGGCAATCAAACAGGCAAAACGGCTCAGACACGAGACCTTTGTGGCAGGGTCTACAGACAATCACGGTCGCAGACATCGACGTCTTGCTCCAGAACAAGATAAACACTTTCTTCGCCCTCTTTGAGGATAACACAGTGACACCGACACGTCCCGCTACAAAAAACTGTGGGCTTTCCTTCTCTAAGCGTGTTAACCCTCGCAAGGCTGCCAGCCTAGACGACATCCCTAGCTGCGTCCTCAGAGCATGCGCAGACCAGCTGGCTGGAGTGTTTACGGACATATTCAATCTCTCCCTTTCCCAGTCTGTTGTCCCCACATGGTTCAGGATGTCCACCATTGTTCCTGTACCCAAAAAAGCAAAGGTAACTCTACTAAAAGACTATTCCCCCTGAAGCACTCACTATGGTCATCGTGAAGTGCTTTGTGAGACTAGTCAAGGATCATATCACCTCTATCTTGCTTACCGCCACAACAGATCCACAGACGATGCAATCGCCGTCGCACTGCACACTGCCCTATCCCATCTGGACAAGAGGAATACCTATGTAAGAATGCTGTTCATTGACGGCAGGGTAGCCTAGTGGTTAGAGCGTTGGACTAGTAACTAGAAGGTTGCAAGTACAAATCTGTCGTTCTGCCCCTGAACAGGCAGTTAACCCAGGCCGTCATCGAAAATAAGAATTTGTTCTTAACTGACTTCCCTAGTAAAATAAAGGTAAAATAAAACTATAGCTCAGCATTCAACACCATAGTATCCTCCAAGCTTATCATTAAGCTCAAGGCCCTGGGTTTGAGCCCCACCCTTTTCAACTGTGTCCTGGACTTCCTGACGGGCCGGTAGGAAAACAACACCTCCATTTTGCTCAACACAGGGGCCACACAAGGATGCATGCTCAACTCAATCATCAAGTTTGCAGATGACACAACATTAGTAGGCCTGATTACCGACAGGGAGGAGTTGAGGGCCCTGGTAGTGTGGTAACAGGAAAATAACCTCTCACCCAATGTCAACAAAACAAAGGAGCTGATTGTGCTTTAGGAAACAGCAGAGGGAGCACCCCCCTATCCACATCGACAGGACTGCAGTGGAAAGCTTCAAGTTCCTCGGCGTGCACATCACTGACAAACTGAAATGGTCCACCCACACAGACAGTGTGGTGAAGAAGGCACAACAGCGCCTCTTCAACCTCAGGAGACAGAAGAAATTTGGTATGGTACCTAAACCCTCACAATCTTTTACAGATGCACAATTGAGAGCACCCAGTCGGGCTGTATCACAGCCTGGTATGGCAACTGCACTGCCCTCAACACTCCAGAGGGTAGTGCCCTCCAGGACACCTACAGCACCCGATGTCACAGGAAGGACTATCATCAAGGACAACAACCACCCAAGCCACTGTCACGGCTGGCTGAAGGACTGGACCAAGGTGCAGCATGGTAAGCGTACATTTTCTCTTTATTCAAAAATGACGCCGACAAAAGGAAGAACAAAAACCAAACCGTGAAGCTTTGGGCTATGTGCCCTAAACAAAGATAAAGTTAACTTCCCACAAAACAGGTGGGGGAAAGGCTACCTAAGTATGGTTCTCAATCAGAGAAAACGATAGACAGCTGTCCCTGATGAGAACCATACCAGGCCAAGACATAGAAATATAACATAGAAAAAAATAACATAGACTACCCACCCCAACTCACGCCCTGACCAACCTAACACAAAGACATAAAAAGAAACTAAGGTCAGAATGTGACAGTACCCCCCCCCCCCCAAAGGTACGGACTCCGGCCACAAAAACTGAACCTATAGGGGAGGGTCTGGGTGGGCATCTGTCCGCTGTGGCGGCTCTGGCGTGGGACGTGGACCCCACTCCACCATAGTCTTGGCCCACTTAAGTGGCGCCCTTGGCGAGGCAACCCTCGCCGCCGACCTTGGACTGGGGACCCCTGCAGCGGGCCCCGAATGGACAGGAGATTCCGGCAGCACTGGACAGGCGGGAGACTCCGGCAGCGCCGGAGTGAAGGGCGGCTCCTGACTCCGGGCTGGAGGGAGACTCTGGCAGCTCCGGGCTGGAGGGAGACTCTGGAGGAAGGAGACGGAGATACAGCCTGGTCCTTGGAGGAGGCACAGGATAGACCGGGCCATGGAGGCGCACTGGAGTTCTCGAAATAAGGGCCTGCACAACCCTAACCTGGCTGGATGGTGATTTTAGCCTGGCACGTGCAGGGCGCATGTACAGGACGCACTGGGCTGTGCAGACACAAGGGAGACACAGTGCGCAGCCCTGACGCAGGATATCCTGACCCAAGGAGACGCACTGGAGGTCTGGAGAGCAGGGCTGGCACCATCCGTCCTGTCTGGATCCTCACTATAGCCCGGCAGATGCGGGAGCTGGGATGTAGCGCACCGGGCTAAGAACACGTACTGGAGACACTGTGCGCTCCACCGCATAACACGGTGCCTGACCAGTACGATGCCCGCCATGGTAAGCACGTCTTGGAGAGCTGTAGCGCCGAGCTGGCACAAGACGCGCAGGGCTAGGGAGGCGCACAGGAGGCCTGGTGCACGGGGCTGGCACAGTCTTCACCAGACGGCTAGCATGCACCTCAGGACGAGTATGGAGAGCTGACTCAGGTGACATCAAATTCCAGACACGCTCCGTCGGGCGGAAGTCGTGCCTCATGCACCAACACAGCAACTCCCTCATTACTCTCTCCTCCAATCTCCCCATTAACTCCTTGACTGTCTGTGCTTCGCTTCCGTCGCTCACCTCCAATTTCGCCCTGACCGGCTCTGGTTCCATCCTTGGCTCCTTACGATAAGCACGGGGAGTTGGCTCAGGTCTAACTCCTGACTCTGCCACACTCCCCGTGTGCTCCCCCCCAAGACATTTTTGGGGCTTCCTTACCAGCCGTGCCAACTCCTCGTAGTGTTTGCGCTCAGCCTTAGCTGCCTCCAGTTCCTCCTGTGGATGGCGATACTCCCCAGCCTGTGCCTAGGGTCACTTGCCTTCCAGTATCTCCTCCCATGTTCATTTCTCCAGATAGCTCTGCTGCTCCTCACCATGCTGCTTGATCCTTTGGCGGTGGGTAGTTCTGTAATGGCTGTTGGAAGGAGAAGGTGAGGACCAAGGTGCAGCGTGGTAAGTGTTCATCATTTTAATGGTAAAACTGAACACTATCAAAGAAGCAACAAAAGAACAACCCGAAACAGCTCCGTCAGGTGCAAAACACACTAAACAGAAAATAAACACCCACAACCAAAATGGGGAAAACAGGCTACCTACCTAAGTAGGATTCTCAATCAGAGACAACGAACGACACCTGCCTCTGATTGAGAACCATACTAGGCCAAACACATAGAAAGGTGCATCAACGCTGGGACAGAAAGACTGAAGGACAGCTTCTATCTCAAGGCCATCAGACTGTTAAATAGCCATCACTAGTACATTAAAGGCTGTTACCCTATAAATAGACTTGAAATCACTTGGATTTGATTTCAAAGTCATAATTTACCAACCTTTTTAAATAATCTTTCTAAACATGCACTTACTGTTATTGTATAATCTGTAGCCTACAGCTCACTCAGCTCTAACATGTAGCGAAATATCCTGTGAGTGTATCTCCAGGCGCTGTCCAGCTGGCATGTGTATGTACTGTATGTACTGTATGTATGTATGTATGTATGTATGTATGTATGTATGTATGTATGTATGTATGTATGTATGTATGTATGTATGTATGTATGTATGTATGTACGTACGTACGTGCGTGCGTGCGTGCGTGTGTGTGTGCACAAGTGTGTGTGTGCACAAGTGTGTGTGTTGGTGTAAAGGAGGGGGTGGTGTCTAAATCAACAGCTTGCTTGCTCTGGTAGTTAAAACCCGGGCCTTATCCTAACTTGGGATAGACATGAATGGCTCACAGAAATATCCCATTGATTCAAATGCATTATTTAGGCTGCATACATGTTTAGAATTGTAGATCCCAAGCCAATAGATATCCACCCCTTAGTTGACACTACTTGCTCCTGTTTCAACCTCCATAACTCTTTATATCACCTGGTACATGCATACTGCATACTCTAATTATCTAAATGCTATAGCCTCATGGATGGAAAAACTGATTCTCTTCACTGCAGACCAGCAGGTAACCTTGGATTTGCCCTGGATGTTAGTGGGAATCAGTTCAGTTTCAATTGCCTGCCCCTCACCTAGAGTGGCAGCTATGGCTAAGAGCGACAGCACATAGGTGACAGAGAGAAATTGCCTGCCACCTAATAACCCAATTCCGAATCAACCACTCACCCTGATCTCATACACTGTATCCCCTAGGTACCTGTGTACAGTGGTGTAAAGTACTTAAGTAAAATACTATAAAGTACTACTTATGTTGTTATTTGGGGTATCTGTACTTTACTTTACTATTTACATTTTTGACAACTTGTACTTTTACTTCACTACAATCCTTAAGAAAATATTGTACTTTTTACTCCATACATTTTCCTTGACACTCAAAAGTACCTGTTACATTTTGAGTGCTTAGCAGGACAGGAAAATAATTCACACACTTATCAGCCGAACATCCCTGGTCATCCCTACAGCCTCTGATCTGGCGGACTAACTAAACACACATGCTTTGTTTGTAAATGATGTCTGGGAGTTTTAAACCAAATACTTTTAGACGTTTACTCAAGTAGAATTTTACTGGGTGCTGGGTTGGGTACTTTTTCCACCACTGCCTGTGTAGATCTGAAATGGGTGGCTACACTAACTGGCTTTAGCATGGTGAAAATTACACCTAGCTTATTAGAGGACAAGGTAGATGGAGCTATTAACATATTGCAGAGAGAGAGAGAGAGAGAGAGAGAGAGAGAGAGAGAGAGAGACAGAAAGAGAGAGAGAGAGAGAGAGAGAGAGAGAGAGAGAAAGAGAGAGAAAGAGCAATTACAACCTAACAGCTTCACTACCAGACAGCCCTGCAACCCCTCACCGAGATGGCACCCCAGGCAACATCAATCACAACAGAGAAAATGAGCTCAGTGGACGAAATGTCTAAATCATCATCATAATTTGTCAAAAAGAAGGAAGTGCCTCAGGTAATCAGTTGTCCATTGGTTCTATTCCATCCAAGCTTTCAGCTCAGTCAGAAAGTTAATAGATTCAGATAAAGAGAGTGGGGATGGAAAACAAGATCTCAAGGTTTCTACTATTATGAATGAACATCTCATTTTTGTACACATTTATTCCCTGTGGTTACAGGGTTGATTCACTGTGGTTACAGGGTTGATTCACTGTGGTGACAGGGTTGATTCACTGTGGTTACAGGGTTGATTCTCTGTGGTTACAGGTTTGATTCACTGTGATAACAGGGTTAAAACAGAAACAACTCAAAGGTTGAGGTTTAGGTATTAATCCCGAGTGGTTGAGGTTAGGGCTATGTTTTGGTCATTCTTTAAAGAAAATATTTCTAAAACGACGTGCTATTACCGTCAAATATTCTTACGGCTTGCTTAAGCATTATGAACTGTGGACGGGCAGTGGTTTAAGAGCAGTGCTCTTTGACACCGAGTATAACAACTTCAATCCCAGTGCTGGGCAGTTATTTTTAGTTGATTTTGATCTTACTGTAGGACGGCATACAGTAAGAGGCAAAAGTTTGGAGACACCGACTCATTCAATGGTTTTTCTTTATTTTTACTATTTTCTACATTGGAGAATAATAGTGGAGACATCAAAACTATGAAATAAAACATATGGAATCATGCAGTAACCAAAAAAGCATTAAAGAAATCAAAATATATTTTATATTTGAGATTCTTCAAAGTAGCCACGCTTTGCCTTGATGACAGCTCAGCTCACACTCTTGGCAATTTCTCACATATGCTGAGCACTTGTTGCTTGCTTTTACTTCACTCTGCTTTTCAACTCATCCCAAACCATCTCAATTGGGTTGAGGTCGGGTGATTGTGGAGACCAGGTCATCTGATGCAGCACTCCATCCCTCTCCTTCTTGATCAAATAGCCCTTACACAGCCTGTAGGTGTGTTGGGTCATTGTCCTGTTGAAAAAACAAATGATAGTCCCACTAAGCGCAAACCAGACAGGGTGGCATATCACTGCAGAATGTTGTGGTAGCCATGCTGGTTAAGTGTGCCTTGAATTCTAAATAAATCACAGACAGTGTCACCAGCAATGCACCCCCACACCATCACACCTCCTCCTCCATGTTTCACAGTGGGAACCACACATGCAGAGATCATCTGTTCACCTACTCTGAGTCTCACAAAGACACAACAGTTGGAACCAGAAATCTCAAATTAGGACTCATAAGACCAAAGGACAGATTTCCACGGTCTAATGTCCATTGCTCGTGTTTGTTGGCCTAAGCAAGTCTCTTCTTATTATTGGTGTCCTTTAGTAGGGGATTCTTTACAGCAATTTGACCATGAAAGCCTGATTCACACAGTCTCCTCTGAACAGTTGATGTTGAGTTGTGTCTGTTACTTAAACTCTGTGAAGCATTTATTTGGGCTGCCATTTCTGAGGCTGGTAACTAATGAACTTATCCTCTGCAGCACAGGTAACTCTGGGTCTTCCTTTCCTCTGGCGGTCCTCACGAGAGCCAATTTCATCATAGCACTTGATGGTTTTTGCGACTGCACTTTTAGAAACATTCAAAGTTCTTGAAACTTTCCAGATTGACTGACATTCATGTCTTAAATCAACTGTGATTTATTTTTGCTTATTTGAGCTGTTCTTGCCATTTTATGGACTTGGTATTTTACCAAATAGTTATATCTTCAGTATACCACCCCTACCTTGTCACAACAAAACCGATTGGCCTGAATGCATTAAGAAGGAAAGAAATTCTACAAATTAAGTTTTAACAAGGCACACCTGTTAATTAAAATGCATTCCAGGTGACATCTCATGAAGCTGGTTGAGAGAATGCCAAGAGTGGGCAAAGCTGTCATCAAGGCAAAGGGTGGCTACTTTGAAGAATCTCAAATATAAAATCAATTTTGATTTGTTTAACACTTTTTTGGTTACTACACGACTCCATATGTGTTATTTCATAGTTTTGATGTCTTCACAATTTTTCTACAATGTGGAAAATAGTACAAATAAAGAAAACCCTTGAGTGAGTAGGTGTGTCCAAACTTTTGACTGGTACTGGGGACCTTTTCAAACGTCTAATATTGCAGTCTATTTCTAGTGGTCAATCTGGAAGGACAGCTTGTCAGGCCCCCAGTGGTTTTAAACAAAGAGCCATGGTTCAAGTGAGAGGATTTTATGGGATGCATGTAAGGCTGGCGTAAGCTGTTTTGAAGGGTCAGGTTTGTGTATTCCAGGTTTAAGCTCTAACAAAGGGCTTTCTAGTAGCTTTGCCGGACGGTTTTTCCTTTTGCCTTTGGGAGTGAGGAAGGTGTTGTAGTGGGCAGTAATATTTGATATGTGTCTATGAAGTATATTATATATATTTCACAAACGGCTCGTAATAAGACTATGCAATTAGCCCATTAACTGAATTATCTGAGTCCATAAGATAGTAAATAGCAATATATGCAAGGACACTATAGTTGCGTCACAGTAATAGGCAATAAAGAAATGCCTGAGAATGGAATTCTAAATACAAGTGTATTTCATTACTTGTCAAATGAATGGATTCACAAACAAGGCATAAAGCTTAAGTGGCAATGCATTAACAAGCATTACAAGGCATTATTCCTAGCATATAGATCCTTAGGTTAACTTAGAACACAAAGCATGAACAAAGCTATGCTTACTAGGCCAGAGGCCTTGAAGCCTTGGAAATGAGAATTGATCATACAACTTTCCTCCATGGATTGGATACAGGACAAGAGAAAGAACAAAGGCCTTAAGTTCCATTCATAACATCTGAAGGTGTTACCTTCTCAACCCAAAACCAATCACCTTTGATCAATCAAATGATACCAAGTTTACAGTGTAACCCTACCACCAAAATTGTCAGACGGTGGGTAACTGGTGCAGTGAATCAGGCGCAGGAGAGCAGAGATGAGTGTACAAGGTATTTCATTCCACAACAGCACCAGTATACAGACAGTACTTAAGGTGCGGAGAAATACAGGTCATTCGAAAATAACTGGTGTAAATGCATAACCCGGCAAACAATAACCAGCCGTCAAGAACCGACATGAACAATCAATAAACACGCACACTAGCATGTGGGAAACAGAGGGTTACATAATGAACATTTAATTGGGGAATAGAAACCAGGTGTGTAGAAAACAAAGACAAAACAAATGGAAAATGACAAATGGATCGGGGACGGCTACAAGACCGGTGACGTCGACCACCAAATGCTGCCCCAACAAGGAGAGGGGCCAACTTCGGTGGAAGTCGTGACAAACATATTGATCTTCATTTATGTGCGGATGACACTATTATGTGTGCAATTTCTCCGGGTGTTGATCTAGCTTTGTCAAGGCTACAGTCTGATTTTGCAGCTGTTCAGGAAGCCCTTACTTGATTTGAAGGTTGTACTTAATACAGGCGAAACTAAATACATGCTGTTTTCAAAGTCTCATAGAAGTGTCTCAGTTGGGTAACATCTTCACTCCTTGAACGGTTCAGTAATTGAACAAGTCCCTGCATACAAATACCTTGGTATTTGGAAGGACAATGATCTATCAATTAAGAAACATACAAATGAGCTTGTTAAGAAGCTTAAATGTAAAGAGGGTTTCTTATATAGAAATAAAGCTTGTTTTTCTTTGGCTCGCAGGAAGCAAATTGTAGAATAACTTTTCTACCTTTTCTTGACTATGGTGATAGCATCTACCAAAGTGCAACTGTACTCTACTC
This sequence comes from Oncorhynchus masou masou, assembly GCF_036934945.1. Taxonomy (NCBI): domain Eukaryota; kingdom Metazoa; phylum Chordata; class Actinopteri; order Salmoniformes; family Salmonidae; genus Oncorhynchus; species Oncorhynchus masou. The sequence continues at coordinate 55,119,281 of NC_088212.1, forward strand.
TAAAATCCCTTGATTCTGTTTATCATAACGCCCTTGGTTAAATACATCTGACAGTTTTAATACTTATCACTGGATCTTTTACCAAAAGTTTCCTGGACCTCTTTAAAGATACGTACATCACTTCATTGCTCTCTTTTTGTTTATAAAGCCCTTCTCCACAAGCTTCCAACACACTTAATATCTTTGTTGAACTGTAGAAGTTCAGGTTATAATACAAGGTCACAGGGTTGGTTAACGATGATGTCTCTCTTGGTAACCACAGAGTTCAGGATATTTGCTTTTTCATATGAGGCACCTTATGTGTGGAATAGTCTCCAGTTGTCCCTGGGTCAATTTAGGAAATGTATTTCTGATTTTTATAGATGAATGTTAATGTGTTTGTGTTATTTGATTATAATGGCGAATGTGTATATTGTATGCATATTGGGTATATTTTGTGTATTTTGTATATAATTGTGTTTGTGCTGATGTGACTGTTGTTCCCAGGTCATGATTGTGAATGAGACCTAGGCGTCAATATGTCTCCCTGTTTAAATAAAAGTATAACAGGGTGTCACAGCATCTTGTGTGGGGGGTGAGACCAATAAGACAGAATTCATGAGAATGATTTTTTTTCTCCCCGTGATGTCAAGCAAAGAGGCGCTGAGTTTGAAGGTAGGCCTTGAAATACATCCACAGGTACAACTCCAAATTGACTCAAATTATGTAAATTAGCCTATCAGAAGCTTCTAAAGCCATGGCATAATTTTCTGGAATTTTCCAAGCTGTTTAAAGGCATAGTCAACTTAGTGTATGTGAACTTCTGACCCACTGGAATTTTGATACAGTGAATTATAAGTGAAATAATCTCCCACACACATTCATGAGAAGGCAATAAAAACTCTTCACATTGAGTAATTCAGAGTTCACCCTGTACAGATACAAGTAACCACAGAAAAACGACATCCATATACAATGCCTTTGGAAAGTATTCAGACACCTTGACTTTTTCCAGATTTTGTTACTACAGCCTTATTCTAAAAGTGATTCAATTGTAAATCTACACGCAATACCCCAAAATGACAAACCAAAACCATTTACAGTACATACAATGCCTTGCAAAAGTATTCATCCCCCTTGGTGTTTTTCCTATGTTGTTGCATTACAATCTGTCATTTACATAGATTTTTTATTTGGATTTCATGTAATGGACATATACAAATAGTCCAAATTGGTGAAGGGAATTTTTAAAAAGTACTTGTTTCAATTATTTTTTTTATTTAAAAAAATGAAAAGTGGTGAGTGCATATGTATTCACCCCCTTTGATATGAAGCCCGTAAATAAGATCTGGTGCAACCAATTACCTTCAGAAGTCACATAATCAGAAACAAATATCCAAATCTTTGAACATCCCACGGAGCAACATTAAATCCATTATAAAAAAAATGGAAAGAATATGGCACCACAAGAAACCTGTCCAGGGGAGGGCCACCCACCAAAACTCACAGACCAGGCAAGGAGGGCATTAATCAGAGACGCAACAAAGTGATCAAAGATAACCCTGAAGGAGCTGCAAAGCTCCACAGCGGAGATTGGAGTATCTGTCCATAGGACAACTTTAAGTTGTACACTCCACAGAGCTGGACTTTATGGAAGAGTGGCCAGAAAAAAGCCATTGCTTAAAGAAAAAATAAGCAAACACATTTGGTGTTTGCCGAAAGGCAGGTGGGAGACACTCCAAACAAATGGAAGAAGGTACTCTGGTCAGATGAGACTAAAATTGAGCTTTTTGGCCATTAAGGAAAACACTATGTCTGACGCAAACCCAACACCTCTCAACACCCAGAGAACACCATCCCCACAGTGAAGCATGGTGGTGGCAGCATCATGCTGTGGGGATGTTTTTCATCGGCAGGGACTGGGAATCTGGTCAGAATTGAAGGAATGATGGATGGCGCTAAATACAGGGAAATACTTGAATGAAACCTGTTTCAGTCTTCAAGAGATTTGAGACTGGGACGGAGGTTCACCTACCAGCAGGACAATGGCTCTCAGCATACTGCTAAAGCAACACTCACACTTGGGAATGGCCTATTCAAAGCCCAGAGCCCAGCCCAATCCAATTGAGAATCTGTGGTATTACTAAAAGATTTCTGTACACCAGCATAACCCATCCAGCTTGAAGGAGCTGGAGCAGTTTTGCCTTGAAGAATGGGCAAAAATCCCGGTGGCACACACACACAGTAATGACTCCAACATAACCCATCGGGCACAGGTAACCAACCATCAGTCTCTTTTCAAAACAATCATGTGAATTATCTGAACTCTAATGCACGTAGACAGAAGGGGGAAGGGAGGAGGTTGCAAACAACCCAGGGAGAGACGCAAACAAAGAAGGGGAAAAGAATAGAGAGAGACGAGGAGAATTCAGTCCAATGTTGTTATACATTATTGGTAATTACTGTGTGTTGTAAATGTAATTTCACTCCTCTGGTCTGAATAGATTTGCAATGCAGCATTCTCCATTAGCATTGTGTAATTACCAATGCACTGCAGAAAGACGTATGACTATATTCTCTGCTTGATTGCTGTTTGTGTTTGTTTGTTTTCTCTGCTTGATTGCTGTTTGTCTGTGAGTAGGACTGCTGATCTGTGAGTAGGACTGCTGATTTACAATCAGGTCCCCCCCATTTCATTCATTATAATCTAAATGGCAAAACTGATCCTAGATCAGCACTCCTTTATTCAGGTTAGTTAGTCTCATTGAGATAATCTCTCTTTTGTAAGACTGACCTGGGTGCTGTATAAGTATACTTGATCTAAGCAGAAGTGTGAAAACTCCAGTCCACTCCTTGTAGATGGCATTGTAGTCTCTGACAGTTCTCTCTAACAGTCTACCTTCTCAGCAGGAAATGATTAGACTCGGTTAGCCAGGTGAGTAGTGCATCGTCTGGTGGATCGATAACTTCCAACTCATCAATGAAGTGCTGTGGAGAGCAGAAAAGCAGAATCAGGCGGACCTAAGACACCAGACTGGGCATTGTTAGTTTTCCCCAAACAGAGAGAACCTCTACATTTGTGTTAGACTGTTAACTAGACAAGACTCAGCAGCGGCATACTACTGAGTGTATCCCCTAGGCAGCAGCACAGCCATATGTTACTGTAATGAAGACACACACAAATATGTGCACACACACATACGGTACACACTAGCAGATATGTACATGTGAGAGCACAGACACATGTACCCACACCCACATACAGTATGTGTGAAAACACAGACACTCACATGCACGTGCATGCTCACGCACGCACACACACACACACACACACATAGACACACACACACACAGATGTGATCTGTGACGTGTCCATGGGGAGGTGTGATGTGTAACATGGCAGCTGTTATCGTGTTTGAGCAGGGCTTTGTAGTGATGAGTGGTATTGGTGAAACACACAGGATTACCTACACTCTTAACAAAAAGGTGCTATCTAGAACCTAAAAGGGTTCTTCTGCTGTCCCCATAGGAAAACCCTTTTTGGTTCCATGTACCAATGTACCAACTTTTGGAACCCTGTTTTCTAAGAGTGTATGACTTCCCTCTGTTGTTGTGCTTAAGTAGCTCTTATATCTCCCCTGTCCTCCTCTTGTATGCACACGCAGACACACGTACACACACACACACACACACACAAACACACATTCACACACACTCTTGTTAGGAATGTAATCTATTCCCCTGAGACCACCAGCTAAACAAAGACACCCACTGAACCCTGTAGACTGTACATATAAGCTAGCCTATATAAACAACTACTGGACCAGCAGTACCACTGAATGAATAAATACCTGATTTGCACTGCTTAGCACGTGCTGTTATCATGACGCCCTTTGAGGGTCTGTCTGTGATTCAAATGAATGGTTTGGTGAGTCTGTTCTCTCACCACCATGTAACAGATGGGTCTTCCCCATTCGCTGTCAATAAAAGCCGATTATATTGAGCCGGCCCTTTTTAGGTTAAGACAGAACAATAAAGCAATACTTACTCTGTCAGAGAACAAAGAGGAAAATGGCTGGATATCAATTCAAACACGGTTCCTTGCAGTGCAGGGAGATTATTGGTCTACCTTGTCTTGAAAATGTCTGGTTATTGTGTTTGATTGAATAGGGGCCTATGAGTGCTTTGAGTTTACCAACATACTTAGGTAACTCTGAATGTCACTTTGTCCATTTTTTTTGTTTTGTAAGTGATGATATGTAACCACCTGCCTCAGGGAAATAGGTTGAAGGGGATGAAAGGAGGGAGACAGAGAAATAGAGTGAAAGAAAGAGAGTAAGAGAGAAAGACAGTCCGTCAACGAGAGAGAGGTGAGGGAGGCAGTTAGAGAGTCAGACGAGAGAGATAGAGAGAGATAGAGGGAGATAGAGAGAGATAGAGGGAGATAGAGAGAGATAGAGGGAGATAGAGAGAGAGAGAGAGAGAGATAGAGAGAGATAGAGAGAGATAGAGAGAGATAGAGGGAGATAGAGAGAGATAGAGAGAGATAGAGGGAGATAGAGAGAGAGAGAGAGAGATAGAGAGAGATAGAGAGAGATAGAGGGAGATAGAGAGAGAGAGAGAGATAGAGAGAGATAGAGGGAGATAGAGAGAGATAGAGAGAGATAGAGGGAGAGAGAGACAGCTCAGCAGTCTTGTGTACAGTTTAACAGAAGACGCAGAGGGAAACTTTAAGAGCAGAGACGGTTTTCCATTTTGTTGTATTACCTTACAGTTTTCCCAATTGTTTACACACTAAAACTGGCCCATGAGGCACAATGACACAAACCTGTAAATCATTTAGCAGAACCGTACACCAAATCTGCAATACTACTGACATATGTTTTGCTTTACACTCAGTTCTATAACAAACATTTGGCAAAACACAGACAATTCTCTACCTTTGGCACAACCTTCACAACTAAAATCTCTTGTGTGCAAATGAATAGCAACACTGTTCAAGAAGCTAAGCTCAATTACCAATTGATCACTTTCTCTCTTCACATGTGCAAACACTAATTGCGTAAATGTTCACCTTGAAATCAGACTTTTGGTATGGATAAAAAGGCCATAGGTGAGTACTCCTGTGTTTGGAGAACAATGAAAGCAAACTTAGCAGAAAGAGGTAGAGGTGGAGATGGATGAAGACCAAGAACAAGGAGAGTAATCACTGATGAAATTTGAGTGACTGCGGTGAACCATGTGTTCAACCACGGTTTGACCTTGAGAGAGGCTGGGCAGAAAGTGCAGCCCAATCTGAGCCGCTTCATCTTAGCGTCCATTATCCGGACGTTCCACAAAGAGAATAGGTATGTACTGCAGACATGGGACCTATCTACTACCTGGAAGTAGTACAACATAAAGCACAGTAAAGACTGTAGATTCCAATACATACTGTAAGGGGAAATAAAGTTAATGTATTACTGTATCTGAAATTGGGAACTATACTATTTTGTAACATGTTTATCTTGTATACTGTAGAGTTTAATGTACTGTATGCTATTTGGTTTTTGTAGAACTGAGTGACGACCACCACATGGTGGTAGAACGCTTCTACAGTTTTCCACAATTGTTTACACACATTTGCTGAATCTTTGGGCCATTTTCCCCAAAACTCTAAACACAAAACCACGAATACAAAATGTAAAACTCTACAAATCTTTAGCAAAAGCAAACACTGCATTCAAAACTGTTCTTTCAAAATGACACACACGTCAAATGAATAGATCTGTCTACCAACAAACACACTGATGTGTTCAACACAAAACACTACTATGAATATCCAATTAGGTTTATGCCTTTTGCATGTTCAGTGTTACACTGTAGCCGGTTGTAAAAGATTGTTACAGTAATGTATACCTACTCAAATTAACACACACTGTCACATTGGCATGAAGAGATTCGGGAGACAGGCGCAAGAATGCATAATAGTTTTTTTTTATTCAGCCCAAATTACAGCTTGTCGTGTAAAGGCATGGGGACGAAGACCAAACACAGGGTTGAAACACAAACAAAAGAGCGAGGAATACCTCAAATAAATCCACACGCGCACAATGATTAACACAGAGGACAAGACCCGTTATCTGCGCAATCCACAAGGGCACGAAAGCCCAAAACACACGGCACAGGTACTCACACGAACCAATAATCAACCAGACCATGGAGAAACCAAAGGGCACATACGTACTGTATATACAAATGCTAATCAGTGGGAATAGAGGACAGGTGTGCGTGATGAAAGGGATCTGTGACACACACAAATCCAATACAGTAACAAAAATATGTGGAATTTCCAAAATGCAGTATTTTTGAACACTTGTGCTTTGTATGTAACACGTTCCATACCCAACAGGAGAAAACCAGGAAAAACATTCAGTAAGATAAAAGGTTTTCTGTACAAAAATAAAACATGAAAGTGGCTCACTCTTTTAAAACACAAAAAGACAAAAACACATGCAAAATGTAAGAAAAAAGACAGGCTGCATCCTGCCTCCTATTTCTTCCATCAACGGCCGTTACAGATGAATGTCCAAGTTGAGATACTGGGGTGCAAAGGAGCAAGATAAATAAATAAATACAGTATGGGGATGAGGTAGATTGGATGGGCTATTTACAGACGAGCTATGTACAGGTGCAGTGATCTGTGAGCTGCTCTGACAGCTGGTGCTTAAAGCTAGTGAGGGAGGTAAGAGACTCCAGCATCAGAGATTTTAGCAGTTTGTTCCAGTCATTGGCAGCAGAGAACTGGAAGGAGAGGGGCCCAAAGGAAGAATTGGCTTTGGGGGTGACCAGTGAGATATACTTGCTGGAGCGCTTGCTACGGGTTAGTGCTGATATGGTGACCAGTGAGCTGAGATAAGGTAGGGCTTTACCTAGCAGAGACTTGTAGATGACCTGGAGCCAGTGGGTTAGGCGACGAGTAGGAAGCGAGGGACAGCCAACAAGATCATACAGGTCACAGTGGTGGGTAGTATATGGGGCATTGGTAACAAAACAGATGGCACTGTGATAGACTACCTCCAATTGGAGGCTATTTTGTAAATGACATCGCCGAAATCGAGGATCGGTAGGATGGTCAGTTTTACGAGGGTATGTTTGGCAGCATGAGTAAAGGATGCTTTGTTGCGAAATAGGAAGCCGATACTAGATTTAATTTTGGAATAGAGATGTTTAATGTGAGTCTGGAAGGAGAGTTGACAGTCTAACCAGACACGTAGGTATTTGTAGTTGTCCACATATTCTAAGTCAGAACCGTCCAGAGTAGTGATACTGGATGGGCGGGCAGGTGTGGGCAGCGATCGGTTGAAGAGCATGCATATAGTTTTACTTTCATTTAAGAGCAGTTGGAGGCCACGGAAGGAGAGTTGTATGGTATTGAAGCTCATCTGGAGGTTAGTTAACATAGTGTCCGATGAAGGGCCAGAGGAATGCAGAATGGTGTCGTCGGCGTAGAGGTGGATCAAAGAATCACCAGTATCGAGAGCAACATCATTGATGTATACAGAGAAGAGAGTCGGCCCGAGAATTGAACCCTGTGGCACCCCCATAGAGACTGCCAGAGGTCCGGATAACAGGCCCTCCGATTTGACATACTGAACTCTATCGGAGAAGTAGTTGGTGAACCATGCGAGGCAATCATTTGAGAAACCAAGGCTCTTGAGTCAGCCAATAGGAATGTTGTGATTGACAGAGTCAAAAGCCTTAGCCAGGTCGATGAATACGGCTGTACAGTAATGTCTCTTATCAATGGCGGTTATGATATCTTTTAGGACCTTGAGCGTGGCTGAGGTGCACCCATGACCAGCTCTGAAACCAGATTGCATAGCAGAGAAGGTACAGTGAGATTTGAAATGGTCGGTAATGTGTTTGTTAACTTGGCTTTCGAAGACCTTAGAAAGGCAGGGTACGATAGATATAGGTCTGTACCAGTTTGGGTCTAGAGTGTCTCCCCCAGCCTCAGGCTCTGTCGTAACCGGGTTGGCAGAATGTGCTAAAGTGGTGAATAAAGCAAACTTAGGGGGTAGGCTTCTAATGTTAACATGCATGAAACTAAGGCTTTTATGGTTACAGAAGTCAACAAATGAGAGCACCTGGTGAGTAGGAGGCGAGCTAGGCACTGCAGGTCCTGGATTAACCTCTACATCACCAGAGGAACAGAGGAGAAGTAGGATAAGGGTACGCCTAAAGGCTATAAGAACTGGCCGTCTAGCACGTTCGGAACACAGAGTAAAGGGAGCAGGTTTCTGGGTACGACAGCATAGATTCAAGGCATAATGTACAGACAAAGGTATGGTAGGAAGAGAGTATATTGGAGGTAAACCTAGGCATTGAGTAATGAAGAGAGATATATAGTCTCTAGACACGTTTAAACCAGGTGATGTCATCGCCTATGCGGCAGGTGGAACAACATGGTTGGTTAAGGCATATTGAGCAGGGCTATAGGCTCTACAGTTGCTTCGGGACAAAAACTACAGGAGTAGTCAACCCGGGTTGCGGTTAGCTAGCTGCCATGATCCAGATGAAAGGGTTCAGAGTTTGTGGTAGGAATCCGGGGATATGGAGAGAAAAATAGGTCCGGTATGCTCTGGTTTGAAACACGTTGTACGAGCTGGCGAGAGCTTTCCGAGCTAAAGGTTAGCCGACTGATAGCTGGTAGCTAGTTAGCTAGCTAGCTTCAGTTGAGGTATTCCAGTTCAGAGGTAAATAGAAATACTTTAGAAAAAAAACGATCCATACCACATTGGGTGAGGCGGGTTGCAGGAGAGTATTTTGAGGTTGAGGTTTAGGAAAAATATGAAAAATGCGAAGAAAAAGATATAAAAAGATATTTACATGGGACGAGACAAGACAAAGACAAATATATTTACTGTATTTATGCATTTTTACTGAATGTGTGCTTACAGTATGCTGTTTGACATTTATTGAGTCATGTTGAAATGTGAAACAAAATTGTTTTGCATTTGTGTTCCTTTCTTGTTTGAGTACACACAAACAATATACATTATAACAACATCTTAGTCTTTACACTGAAATAGGTTCTGATAGTAGTGTTTTGAATATGTCACATTAGTGTGATCTCGGTTGTTGCTAAATTAGATTAATTTGATGGTTTGTGTTTGTGTTTAGAGTTTTGAGTACCTAACAGGTCCCTCTTAGGGATGGACACATAGGATGCATAACAATATTGTGACAATAATATTATATCATGTGGTTGGATTATTTGTGTGTATTCGTTTGAAATGTTTTGATGTTTCCCAGAACTTCCAGGAAAACAGTGACGACTGTTGCTGAGTGGACTATGTTGGTTAAAGTGAGTAAAGATGCGGTATGTCCGTGTTTTACCGAACAGTGCAAACTGACCCCGGCCCATATTCATAATCATAAAGCATCACAGAGTAGGAGTGCTGATGTAGGAACAGTTTTGCTTTTTTAGATAATAATGAATGAGATTACATAAACAGGAAGGACCTGATCCTGGATCAGCACGGAGATGCTTTATGAATATGGGTTCTGATAAGAATAAATAGGTCAGCCAAACAGGTGGTAGTGTGGTATTCCTATCAGAGATGTTATTGCTGATACCATGCTCTGTCCTTGTCCTAATAACTGCAATGTTAGCAGGTGTTTTAGTGGGGAAATGCTCTCATTGGGGAGCCTGGTTTCACTTAACCCCTGTCTTTATCTGTGTCGTGTCGAGTTGTGTTACGTTTTGCTGTGCTGTGTTGTGCTGTGTTGTGCTGTGCTGTTCTATGCTTTGATGTGCTTTGTTGTGTGGTGCAGTGTAGGGCAGTGCTTGCTGTGTTGTGCTTTGTTGTGTTGTGTAGTCCTGTGTTGTGTTGTGTTGCTCCGTGATGTGCTGTGTTGTTGTAGTGTACTGGGTTGTACTGTGTTTTTATTATTTGTTGTGTAACATTGTGGGGAGATATTTTCTCCATTAGTCTTGAAATATGTCACTGGAGCTTATGTTGGCCAGACAGCCACAATAGAGCTGACTAATGCAGAAATAGACTGCAGGCTAAGCCTCCACTAGCACTAGATGCCTCTAAATGTCAGAGACTGGAACTTATGTTTCTGCTGTGTCTATTACTGTATGTGCATACTGCTTCTCTAAACTGTCATGCATGTGTTTATGTCTCTGTTCTGTATCAGTCACCAGATTTTTGCACGCATTTTTATTTACAGAGGGAATGGCTACAGAACTTTCTAGAGTAAACATAGAACTATCACCCAAACTCAAAGTGTTGTGTACAATCTGCAATTTTTCAGACCTCATCCTGTCATAGGCAGTCACAGTGGTTTCGAAAACATGATTCTATTTTTGACGGTAGTTGATAATTCATTAGCTCTTGCTCAGTAAAAAAAAGTCTAGTGTTGTTGCTTGTAAACACTCTTAGAAAAAAAGGTGCTATCCAGAACCTAACTGGGTTCCTCGGCTGTCCCCACAGAACAGGGGTGGGCAAGTCCCGTCCTAAAAGATGCCTGCGGGTGCTGTGGCCTGTGTGTGTTTGTCTCTGACGTGATGGCTGGAACAGCCACTTAATTGTCTCTGGTGCTAATGGCTTGTTCATACACTAATCATTAAGTGTGGGTGACGTGGGGTGGAAGGAAAGAGATGAGGCGGAGGAAGAGATGGAGGGGAGGGGAACGAGAACTTGATTGAGGGAGAGATATTAAGGGAGAGAGATAGTGAAGGAGGGAGGGAGAGAGTGGGAGGAAGGGGTTGAGGGTCAGAGATGAAGGGATGGGGAGGCAGAGATGGAGGGGAGAGGTAATGGGACGGAGGGATGTAGAAAGACGAAGGGATGGGGGAAGAGAGACGGTGGAGGGGTGGAGGGGAGCAGAGGAAGAAAGATGTAGGGAGAAAGCGAGGGAGACGAGAGAACTGGTGGTGGGAGAGGGAAGGAGAAATGAATGGGTGGAGAGATGTTGGAGGGAGGGGAGAGGTAGAGAGAGAGAGAGAGAGAGAGAGAGAGAGAGGAGAGAGAGAGAGAGAGGTAGAGGGGTAGAGGGGTAGAGAGGTAGATGGAGAGGGAGAGGAAGAGGGAGAGGGAGAGGGAGAGAACAATTAACAGCTAGAGAAAAAAACAAGCATGCTCTTTGCTGTCTGCAGCAAATAGTCTCAGCTAACAGTGTTCCTCACCGCCTGTGATCTCTCACTGGTTCGACCATGCTCTGATAAAACTATGTTTTTACTCAAATCAATACATCACCTTTATTTGGACTTCATAGCACTTTGTACAAAATCATTTGTCACAATCTGTTTGACAAAAACCTCAGGGCCCAAGCCTTCAAAAGAGCAAGTCTGGGTTCTGTGTAGACTACATGTATATACAGCCAACAGGACTGTGTAACTCAGTAGCCACAATAAATTAGCTAGAAACTAGATACTACATGTACACTCTTAGAAAAGAAGGTGCTACCTAGAACCATAAAGGGTTCTTCAATTGTCCCCTAAAGGAATCTTCTGAAAATAAAATGTTTTGGTACCACATGGAACCCTTTCACCAATAAAATGTTCTATCAGTACAGCCATAGACTAGTAACATGGTAAAGTAAGTCCGGGACACTCAAATTAGCATGATATGTTACATTTGGAATGGTTACATAAGACATATGGTTACTTAAGGCAAAACAAAAGTAGGGTGGTTGGTCTGGTTGGATGGATAGGCGTATAACGCCGGAAGTCTAGCAACCCAAAGGTTGCGAGTCTGAATCTTGTCAAGGACAACTTTGGCTAATTACCAACTTTTCAACTAAAGTACTTACTACTTTTTAGCTACTTTACAACTACTTAGTATGTTAGTTAACTCTTCCCCTAACACTAACCTTAACCATTTTAGCTAACCCTTCCCACAACCCTAACCATAACCTAACTCCTAAACTTAACCCTAACCCCTAGCCAAGCTAATGTTAGCCACCTAGCTAGAATTCATAACATATCATACGTTTTGCAACTATGTTACATATGATTTGCTAATTCGTAACATATTGTACGTTTTGCAAATTCGTCACATATAGTAGGAATTGTAATTCATAACATATCATATGAAATGGGTGATGGACATTCACCAATAAATACATACCTTACGAGTTGTAACATTCCATACGAAAAGGAGTGTCTCGAATTTCTGTACAGAATAATACGAAATGCTCTGAGAACCGTTTTCACCACCCAAGGGTTCTACATGGAACCAAAAAGGGTTCTCCTATTGGGAAAAAACAAATAACCCTTTTTTGTTAAGAGTGTACTTGCAATGCATGTGTACTTGCAAATGCAATGCATTTTATTGGTGCAGTGTATTTCAGAGGGGTTGTCTACAAATGTAACTCCTGTCAAGGCTTGGGAGAACACCCAAAAGGTTTATTACAAAAACAAGGGGGCAGGCAAATGACAGGTCAAGGGCAGGCTCAGGTCAGTAATCCAGGGTGGTGTGACAAGGTACAGAACGGCAGGCAAGCTCAGGGTCAGATCAGGCAGAATGGTCAAAACTAGAAAATAGGAACTAGAGAAAGACAGGAGGACGGGGAAAATGCTGGTAGGCTTGACGAAACAAAACGTACTGGCACACAGATCGTGCAGGCGGCGACAAACGCAGAGACGTCAGGAACCATGGTAGGCCACCAAAAGCGTCACAGCACAAAGGCCAGGGTACGACAAGAGCCCGGGTGGCAGGTAAGCCTGAAGGAGTGGGCCCCACTCCAGGACCAAGGGGTGGACAACATCAGGAACAAACATCCCGTCAGCAGGGCCCAGCTAGCTTGCCTGGAATTGATTTTTTTTGGCGGTGCGGAGATATTCCAGGTTCTTGTGATCTATCCACACAATAAACTGCTGTTCCGCTCGCTCCAACCAGTGTCTTCACTCCTACAACGCCATCGTCACCGCGAGAAGCTCACGAATCCCCACATCGTGATTCCTCTCTGTGGCATTGAGGTGATGGGAGAAGAAGGCGCAGAGATGTAACTTGAGGTCCAGGGCTGAACGCTGGGACAGGACAGCCCCCACTCCGACATCAGAAGTGTTGGCCTCCAACACGAACTGACGGGACAGGTCAGAATGAACCAATTTGGGAGCTCTGGTGAAGCAGTGCTTGAGGTCCCAGAATGCCCAGTCAGCAGCTGGGGACCACGTGAACGGAACCTTGGGAGAAGTTAGTGCAGACAGGGGAAGCCAGGGTGCAGTAACCCCGGATAAAGCGACATAAAAGTTGTCAAATTCCAGGAAATGTTGCAGTTGCACTCTGGACGTAGGCTGGGGCCAATCCACCATCACTCTCCCCTTCCCGGGATCCATCTGTACAGTCCCTGCAGCGATGACGTAACCAAGGAAGGGGATGGTGGAGTGATGGAATTACCATTTTTCTGCTTTCACAAAAGGCTGGTTCTCCAGGAGGCGCTGGAGGACTGAGGTGGAGAAAACAAGGATGTCGTCGAGGTAGACAAAGATGAACCAGTTCAACATGTCACGGAGAACGTCATAGGCAGTCATAGGGTTGGTGAGGAGGAGGTGAAGTGGCCCGGGCATTACTGAAAAACTCCCGGAGGTCCTGGTACTCTGCCGAAATGGCGGAGCCCACAGGAAGACGTCACGGGGCAGGCTTTGCTGACTTCAGGCAATGGGCGTCCCATGATGGCACCAGACCATGATGGCACCAGTTGTCCAGTCTTTGAGGGGATCAGCATCTCTTTGTGTGAAGCCTGTGTAGACGTTTGGCTGGGGACACCATAGCTCTGCCTAGTTGCATCGGCTCGGGAAAAGGTGAATTGGCAGACTTCGGAGGAACTCGGGTAGCCTCGGGTCCTCTTGGCCATGGATACGTCGGGGACTTCCGGTATGCCTCGGAGGCAAAGTGGAATTGGACCTTCTCTCCTTCCTACATTCCTGTAGCCGCCCATCAATCCAAATAGGGAAGGCAATGAGCGCTTCAAGATTTTTTGGTAGTTCCCGGGCTGCTAACTCGTCCTTCACTTCCTACGATATTCCGTGCAGGAACGTGTCGAACAGCGATTCCGGGTTCCAGGCTCTCTCCGCTACCTACGTGCCTAAAACCACTGTATAGTCTGCCACACTGTGGGAGTCTTGTCGAAGCTGGAGTAACTTCCGGGCAGCCTTTCTCCCGGACAACGTAGACTAAAAAAACCTTCTCCTACGCCACAAACTCCTCCAGACTGAAGCCTGGGCTATGGCCGTTGTTTCCTCCTGGAAATCAACGTGATGAGGTAAGCTGTCTTTGAGCAGTCCGAGGGGAAGGAGGAGGGCTGCAGCTCGATGAATAGAGAACACTGTGTGAGAAACACCTGACAGGTTCCTGACTCTCCAGGGAAGCATTCCGGGGGAGGTAAGCGGGGTTCTCTGGAAACTGGCATGGCTGTGCTGCTAACAGCCGGGTTACTAAAAGGCTGAGAGGTTTCCGTTGTGGTAGGCTGCCTGACAGACAAACCAATGAATTGCTCCAGCAATGTGTTCAACGTGTGGTCATGGCGTTCGGCCAAGGTCTGGAACCCCTCCGTAAGACCATGAAGGAACTCCTCGTGCCTTCCAGGGGTGGGAGGATATGGGGTTGCAGAGCTGGTCCAAGTCTGCTGGGTCCGTCATGGTCAGTTCGTACTGTCAGGGCTCAGAAGAAGACCCAGATGCAGACAGTTTTGAAGTAACAAAAGTTAATTACAAAAACAGGGGGGCAGGCAAACGACAGGTCAATGGCAGGCACAGGTCAGTAATCCAGAGCAGAGCCCGAAAGGCAGAGAACAGCAGGCTCCGGGCAGGCAGGGGTCAGTAATCCAGGGTGGTGTGACAATGCATGGAACGGCAGATAGTCTCAGGGTCATGGCAGGCAGAATGGCAAACTCGGGAAAACTAGATAGGAACTAAAGAAAGACAGGAGCATGGGAAAAATGCTGGTAGGCTTGATGTAAAAAACACTGGCAACAGACGAACAGAGAACACATATATAAATACACTGGGGATATTGGGGAAGATTGGCGACACCTGGAGTAGGGTGGAGACAAGCACAATGACAGGTGAAACAGATCAGGGTGTGACAACTCCAGCGTCTTAACAGATTAGACTCCACATTGAGTATGGATACAATCATCCCCTTGGCGATGTCTAGTGGCGGAGCCTTCTGGGTGATTCCACACCTGCGGGAGCGGAAAATATTTTTGGTATCTGAGATTGTTCTGGCAATTCTCACATAGAAACTTAAATCACCATGAGTGATGTTTTAAATGCTTTTTTCATCTATTTCACAAACCTTTTTTAAGAATATGATGATGAAAGTGGACATTTTTAAGCCCTTTTTAGACATGTACATGCCTCCTGTAAGACCCTATGATCTGTGAACCAACCGTTCATGATACAAACAACATCTTGGTTGCATTATACTCCACATAGTGGAGAATATTGAGTATGTATTGACACTGAAATAAACATATTCAAATTCATTATTTCAACATAAAAAAGATGAAAAGCTCAAAACGACTATTTTTGATTTGGTTCATTTTAAGACATATTGTTTGTAACAATATACTCTATAAATACATAACATTTACAGAGTGGGCTCTCCGCTAGTTCTGAAGGTATGATACATTTTATAAGCACCACCAACATTGTGAATCGGAATCTCCCTTTGCTCGTGACTTGCCGAATGTGCAATCCTAAAGGAGGGTTGTGATCGGTTAATGTCATATAATGTACATTTCTATGTATAAAATGGGTCATATCATTAAAAGCACCAGAGCCCACTCTGAAAATGTACATGTTTGAAGATTATATTGTTCCAAACAATATGTCTACAAATAAGCAAAATAAATCAAGGTTGTTTGAGATATTAATATTAATATGTTTACTGTTGAACTAATGAATGTGAAAATGTATCTTTCAGAATCTAGACATACTCCATATTTGAAAAAAAACTAAAGGAGAATAAATGACACCAAAATGTTGTCCGTGTCATGTGTGGTTCACAGATCATAGGGTGTTACAAGAGGCATGTACAGGTCTAGAAAAGGCCCTAAAATTGACAATTTCATCAAGAGTTTCAAAAAATGTAAATAGCATGTTAAACATTCTTCCTCACAATATGGGAGAATTGCCAGAACAATACTGAAAATATTTTCTGCTCCCTTTGGCGTGGAATCACCCTTCCAGTTAGGATTAAGGGATTCATACTAAAAATAACCCCCATGGCTATAGTGTTGCTCGGTGTTGTCTAACACAGTAGAAGTATGATGTCGCCAGCTACCTCAAGCTTGCAGTCAATTCAAGGTGCATTATGATTGATGCTCCCTGATGATGGCTGTATGTTCTAATATGGGCACTGTATATAATGTCGGAAAAGGGCGGGTTTTTGCCTTCAATTTCCATTGTCCTCCAAGTGTGGCTGAATATCCTCTATCCATCCTGTTGGCATGGACTGGTGTTTTGTCAAATTGTGTATCCATCCATAAGGGATCATAACACGGGGGGATAATGTCCTCAGTGAAGACACATTGCGCCGTAACATCAATTTAAGAGAAAGCACATGATGGATCCCTCTCATAGGTACGGGTCGGGGGAGGGGTCACAAATAATTAACAGGAAGTGGTTTTGAGTGAAAGCTCTCTTGTGAGGGACCAACACTGTCCCAGGCTTGCATCTGAGAGCCCTTCCTTTGTTAGCAGCGGAGGTGGGGGAGGACTGGGAGAAGGGGGGGGGCGGAGGCAGAAGAGAGGAGAAGAGAGGGGGAAGCCCCATCTGTCACAGAGCTGGTTGGGTCAGTACTTTTGTTGTTCAGGACTGATGAGATAGATGTGTGTGTGTGTGTGTGTGTGTGTGTGTGTGTGTGTGTGTGTGTGTGTGTGTGTGTGTGTGTGTGTGTGTGTGTGTGTGTGTGTGTGTGTGTGTGTGCGCGTGTGTGTGTGCGCGTGCGTGTGTGCGTGTGTGTGCATGCGCGTGTGTGCGTGTGCGTGCGCGTGCGTGTATGCATGCGTGAGGATATAGATGGTAGTCAACATCATGAATTAGGGACCAACCACTGGTTTAATCAAGCCAAGTGACACAGTGTGATACACACAAATGCATCATGGCCTCCACAAAGATGTGCATGCATATACACGCGAGAGCCCACTCACACACACACACACACACACACACACACACACACACACACACACACACACACACACACACACACACACACACACACACACACAAACAGGTAGTGAAAATATGTATTACATATATCTTTTAATTTTAATTTTATTCATTTATTTATTTTTATATTTTATTGGTGGCATCATTATTTCCAGAGGATGTCTCAAAAAAAGTTTTTCACCAAATATTTCAACTCACCAGCGACATAAGAAAGAATGGAGAAGGTCCTGATGCAGAGGTAGAGAGAGATGAGAGAGGGAAGAGAGGAAGTGCCAGTGAAGATATGAGAGGGTTGACCTAGGCAAGATGTTACTGTTGGTGGGGAGGAGGAGGGGGAGAGGGTGGGACATAGGGACACAACCTGTACAGATGTTCAGACTGACATCAAAGTACTGAAGCAGCTCTGAAGTAGTCTCTGAGGAGGAGCAACTGACAGGGAGCCAGAGGTAGGCTACAGTAGCTACAGAGTGTAGTTAATACACCTAATCAGAAAGCCACTTGTTTTATTGGGGTAAAGGCAAAACAAGATTAGGATAAGGTTCGTCACCAATTATCTTTGCTGGTCACTATTATATTATATAGTTGGCTTGTCAATGTTAATCAATTTTGTGAATATCTACAAACATGCTTGGAAAATACTAGGAGGCTCCTGCGCCGATTCACCATAATGCTATCCTGTCACTTAGACCTGAATTAAATGAAGGGATTCCTTTATCTGGCCTGGGTTACACCGGTTGAAGGAGTTTAAACCGGTTGAATGTGATTGCATTCGTTTTATAAGCGGGCTGTCTTCCGGCGTGAGCCAGGTGCCACGCTCTGGCCGACCGCGAAATCGGCTCAAAACAAAAGTGTTGTGATGAGGATTCTGTGTTTTCCCAAAAACGCTTTATCTGCCGTCCCAGTGAAAAATAGTGAAAAATGTCCAACATGTATTTTTTGGAAAATAGATGTTGTATGTGTCTGGACGATGCACAATGCTCCCTTGTCGATAACATGCAGCGAGCAGCGCAAACTCAGATTATTGTTTGAGTTGAGGAGAGCGCTCCTCGCTCCCCGCTTTCGCTCGGATAAACCCGGGCCAGAGTAATAAAACTCCCTCAATAACCACCAGCCCCTGCGTTGTGCGCGCTGTACGCATGCGTCGTCCTACAGCTCCGACGTTGGCGTCAGTCAGCACTAAAATGCTATCCGGTTAGATTTCCCAGTCAACGGGTTGTGCCAAAACTGTGCTCACTGCGCCTTGCTTCCTCTCCACAGAACGAACACGGACGAAAAGAACACCATGTTATCCAGATTTAAAGACGCTACATTTCAGCAGTGAAAAGAGGAGGGAGAGACGGAGGAGAGTGAACTAACAACATAGGCTAGAAAGGGACTCGGAGAAGAGAGAATCCCACCGACCATCTGCGTGAGGCGAGAGAGAGGAGGAGGAGGCCGAAGGGAGAGCAGCAGCTGACTGCGCTTTGGAATAACCTACGGTTCCCGTTGATTTGAAAGGAGAATTTTGAATTGTATTTATTATTCTGTGAGACGTTTTACTACATTCCCACAAAATGTCATCTTCTGGCAAAGACAACAGCGCACACTATATGAACTATGTGGGACCTTATCGTTTGGAAAAGACCCTCGGCAAAGGACAGACAGGTTAGTCCTTGTCTCTTGTCTAGCCGGGGATGATGTGTAGCCTATAATTCCCGATTGCTGGCTGTCAGTGAAAGCACTGGTTGTCTTTTATGTGTTATGCTGACATGGGCTAGAACATATGGGCTACTCTGTAGGTCATTGTGGGTTGGATGGATTTGTTTTAGGTTGCATCACAGACGTGCGGGCTGGTTGCTTCTAGATCCCACTGATTGCTTTTGACTCATTGCATCAATCGGGGTTGAGAGCTTTCAGTCAGTGGGACTGTGCATTTGAATGTCTGTTGTGGATTATCCTAAAATTCTACTTTCCAATAAAAGGGAATACACTGGTCCGCCCTATAGCCTAGTCAGCTGGCTATGGTAGGGGTACATGTAGTTCACACGGCTTACGTGTGATTATTGAAATATTATAATAATGTCCCTTTAATCCTCATTGCCAGACAACGGGTAGATGGTATCCCAATGTTGCATGTTGTGGGTCTGTTACCTTGTAGCGTGTCGCTGTCTTCCAACATGCACACATTTGTCAGGTTACAATGCTTCTTTGGGGAAGTCTGCGCTGATCTTTGCCAAATAAGACAGGGCAAGCTACTGCACTACACAAGCCTGCTTCTCTGTCAGTCCCCGCAATGACAAGCACTAACACCTATCCGTGCAATTGCTGCTGCAATTTCGATGTTTAATCCCAAACTACACGCATGTGGTGAATTTTGTTTTTTATTAACGAAAGATTGACATAGTCTAGTAATTTCCTGATCCCCTATTTGTATCCGGCTAAAGCAGTTTTGAATACAATAAATAGACTATGTGGGAGGCACAGCATCCCCAAAACGACTAGGCAATGATGTGGGTACCACTGTCATGCGGGTACCACTGTCAGAGGCTATAGGCTACTTTTTTGACTGATCAAAAGATCCATAGCCTATAGGCTACAAAGTGCATGCTCATAGAAGCACAAAGCAAAGTTATAATTCTAAAATGGCTGCTGGGATGGTGTAAATAAAACAAGGCTGCATTACACACTGCAATGGATATTCCAACCTTGAGCTCTTGCCGATCAAAACAATTTGTTTGTGCTGTCTAACCAAGGCTGCGCTGTTTAAGCCTACAGTGGCGGTTCAGGAGGAGGGTCAAATAATTATTTTCGAAAATAATTTGGGATTAGGTCTCGCCCAAAACATTCATTATCTTGCGTGCGGACTACTTTATAGCCTATGTACTGTTTAATCTGAGAAGGAGAGGTGGAAGATGAGCAAGAGGATAATAATGTATATAATAATTGATTTGAATAAAAACAATATGTTTGACCATGTCGCATTTATCAGAGTTATTGATCTCACAATAAGCCAGATTCGAGTCACTTACATTGTGGTGCTGAAACCTGAAGCAGCAGTCAAGGCAAAATCGGAAATGGACAGCTCAGGGTGCTGAAAGTAGGCAAATTCGAGTAGGCATAAGACATTTAAACCATCTTAATTTTAGTTAGACTACTAACAACGAGAGAGTTTTGTGTTTGAGGCTCTTTCTTCCTATTCAAGAAATCACACTGTAGGCTGCTATATACAGTGCCAGTCCAAAGTTTGGACACACCTACTCATTCAAGGGTTTTTCTTTATTTTGACTCTTTTCTACATTGTAAAATAATAGTAAATACAGAAAACTAGGAAATAACAGATATGGAATCATGTAGTAACCAAGAAAGTGTTAAACGAATCAAAATATATTTTATATTTAAGATTCTTCAAAGTATGCCAGTTTAATGAATTGATTACAGCTTTGCACACTCTTGGCATTCTCTCAACCAGCTTCATGCGTTAGTCAACTGGAATGCATTTTAATTAACACGTGTGCCTTGTTAAAAGTTAATTTGTGGAATTTCTTTCCTTCTTAATGCATTTGAGCAAATCAGTTGTGCTGTGACAAGGTATGGATGATATACAGAAGATAGCCCTATTTGGTAAAAGACCAAGTCCATATTATGGCAAGAACAGCTCAAATAAGCAAAGAGAAACGACAGTCCATCATTACTTTAAGACATGAGGGTCAGTCAATCTGGAAACTTTCAATAACTTTGAATGTTTCTTCAAGTGCAGTCGCAAAAACCATCAAGAGCTATAATGAAACTGGCTCTCATGAGGATCACCACCACTCCTCTGCTGCAGAGGTTAAATTCATTAGAGCTACCAGCAAGCGTTCAAGTAACAGACACATCTCAACATCAACTGTTCAGAGGAGACTGCGGGAATCAGGCCTTCATGTTCAAATTGCTGCAAATAAATCACTACTAATGGACACCAATGAGAAGAAGAGACTTGCTTGGGCCAAGAAACACAAGTAATGGACATTAGACCTGTGGAAATCTCTTTTTGTCACGACTTCTGCCGAAGTCGTTGCCTCTCCTTGTTCGGGCGGTGCTCCACGTTCGACGTCACCGGTCTTCTAGGCATCATTGATCCATTTTTCATTTTCCATTGGTTTTGTCTTGTCTTCCCACACACCTGTTTTCAATCCCATTCATTACCTGTTGTGTATTTAACCCTCTGTTTCCCCTCATGTCTTTGTCAGAGATTGTTTATCGTCAGTGTAGTGTTTTTTGTATAGGTGCGCGACGGGTCTTCGTACCCATATTTGTTTATATTCATTTTTCTATTTAGTGTTATGGAGCATGTTACTTGGACATTATTAAAAGACTCCATTTTACACTACGTTTGACTCTCCTGCGCCTGACTTCCCTGCCACCTATACACATATGTCTGACACCTTTGGTCTGATGAGTCCAAATGTGAGATTTTAGGTTCCAACCGCTGTGTCTTTGTGAGACGCGGAATAGGTGAACGGATGATTTACGCAAGTTTTTTTCCCATCGTGAAGCATGGAGGAGGTGTGATGGTGTGGGGGTGCTTTGCTGGTGACATGGTCTATGATTTATTTAGAATTCAAGGCACACTTAACCAGCATGGCTACCACAGCGTTCTGCAGTGATATGCCATCCCATCTGGTTTGCACTTAGTGGGACTATCATTTGTTTTTCAACAGGACAATGACCAAAAACACCTCCAGGCTGTGTTGCATCAGATGACCTGGCCTCCACAATCACCCGACCTCAACCCAAATGAGATGGTTTGGGATGAGTTGGACTGCAGAGTGAAGGAAAAGCAGTGCTCAGCATATGTGGGAACTCCTTCAAGACTGTTGGAAAAGCATTCCAGGTGAAGCTGGTTGAGAGAATGCCAGGAGTGTCCAAAGCTGTCTTCAAGGCAAAGGGTGGCTACTTTGAAGAATCTAAAATCTACACTTTTTTGGTTACTGCATGATTCCACATGTTTTATTTCATAGTTTTGATGTCAGTATAATTCTACAATGTAGAAAATAGTAAAAAATAAAGAAAAACCCTTGAATGAGTAGGTGTGTCCAAATTTTGAATGGTACTGTAAATAGATTTGTCGGTAAATCCATCCACCCACAATGCACTCTTTAAATAGCCTACCTCAGTGTCAGTGAAGGGCTGTTAAGTTAAAACCAGGACTTGAATTGAGGGGGAATGAGAGGGTATGCCATAGGCCTACCTAGGGATGAAACTGTTACCGGTTTCACGATAAACCACGGTAAAATTACCAGCAATTAGTATTACTGTTTCAAATTTGAATTATCATTAAAACCGTGTTTGATTACCACAGTTTGAAAAACTCCCGGTAAATGCTGTCCAGCATCAACCACAGTTAGCAAAAGTCTGACGCAGGCGCATCATGCAAAAAGGGTTTTGTTTTGTGTGAAAACATGGTGGAAGGCAGTGACAGTGCTCGGGAGATTTTTCAGCCTTCTAAGAGGACCAAATCTGAAGTGTGGTCGTATTTTGGGTTTTACAAGAGTGCTGAGGGAAACTTAATCGAAGATGGTCACCCTGTCTGCAGAACATGCAAACAATTGCTGCGAAAGGGGGCACCACTTCAAATTTCTTGAGTCATCTTCGTGACCACCACTTCACAGCGAATGCAAGGTGAGTTAACTTTTAGCCCAATGATTGATGTGGAAACTTCGGGCTGGGGGAAAATGTCATGGTTTGTCTGTCTAACTTGCTAATAGCTGGTCAATAATGTAAACTGAAGCTTTCAGTGTTACCTACTCTTGTAAAAACACTACACGTTGTTCCGCCGCTGTGTGCTTCGTGTGTCTGCAGACTCTATTCGCCCATTGCACACGCTAACACGTTCTGTATTTTAGTCACCTAACCAACATATTTTGTTCATTTAAAATCCGGCAGACGTCGACTTTGTTGTAAAAGTTTTCCAACAGGAGAAACACTATCGACTCCTATATACAACACTCCTGTATTTATGTCAATTGTTGGGCTCATTGCAATTACTATCACTGTCTTCTTAAGACTAATTTGTATTTATGTCAATTGTGCAATGGGGTCATTGCATATACTCAAATGCAACACAGAAGACTGTGTGTGCGTGTGTGTGTGTGTGTGTGTGTGTGTGTGTGTGTGTGTGTGTGTGTGTGTGTGTGTGTGTGTGTGTGTGTGTGTGTGTGTGTGTGTGTGTGTGTGTGGGTGTGTGTGTGGGTGTGTGTGTGTGGGTGGGTGGGTGCGTGCTTGTGTGTGTGTAAGTGAATAATAATAATAATAATTTAACAACACCAATAATAATAATAATAATACATTAGTAATGCTATTCCCTTGTTTACAGAGTGGGCATGCAGCAGGCAAACCCAGTGATGCTACCGGTCGCTCCTCAACTTCAGTTGTGACACGGACACTCGATCAAGCATTTAAAAAGGCAGGCTGCTTATGCACCCACATCAAAAAAAAATGCTCAAGACCTCACTGCAGCCCTTTCATATTACATTGCAAAGGACATGATGCCATTTCAAATTGTTGAGAGGCCTGGCTTTCTGAGGCTGATGAGGGTTGCCGTGCCTCACTACAAAGTGAGTGCTGCTAATGGTATTTGTTGTTTGTTTATTTGATTTGCTTATTTAAGGTTGTGTTCATTGGAACCTGCCCAAGGGAAATGTTTACCTCTCATGGCCACATGGTGCCATCTTTAATGTTAATGTTATTATTTTAATGTTTATGCACACAAAAAGTGCATAGTGCTGCTAATTTTATTTGTTGTCTGTTGGATTTCGATATAAAACTTGGTGAAATGATTTCAGTGTGTGTATCAGTACTTTTTAAAAACATTTCCAGCACATTTTAACAACACCGCGACAATACTGATAACCGTGATAATTTTGGTCACTATAAATAATCGTGATATGAAATTTTTGTACCGTTTCATCTCTAGGCATACCTTTTATTAAAGTAAATGATGAAAAGCACAGGCCAACCCATTGTTAGCTTAAGATTTTGAAGAAAATAAAACTAATCTGGTTATATAAGGTGATCTATAACAGTGCTTTGTTCCACAATGCTTTATGCTAGAAACAAGCTGCAAAATACTCTGGTCAGACATGACTCTGATGCATATGGGGATAACATTGTTTCATTTCTTTGACATTCAGAGGCTGAGCTACAACTTTCTACAGCCGAGGAGACAAAACATGATGTAATTCTGTCACCATCTTTCACTTCCTGTACAATAGAAGATGTTTAAACCCAGACAGCTTTTAAGGAATGACTTGTGACCTCCTCTCATTGGGTTAAACCATGGAAGAAGGGTAGACAGTATTTAAAGCTTACATTTTTCTGCATCAGTAGGCCTACTGTATGGGGCCTACTGTCTGGGGTGGAAAAGTAGGCCTACCTTTTGAAAGTGCCATGCTCCGATTCCTATACTGATTTGGCATTGGAGAAATATGATAAGATGAACACATAGCCTATCTCTCTGTCCATTCTTAGCCTGCAATTTCGGTCATTTGTGTGGTATTAAAAAAGATTCTGCTAATATGTATTATTATGTAGAATCACATGAAGTTATTATAAAAGACCCCCCAAACATTCTGACCTGCAAAAATGATGATAGATTCATGCAATGATTTTACAGTAAAGGAGATCTTTCCACCCGTACTCTTGTCCACGGTGTTCTGTGAACCCAAACCTTCAGGCCTGCAACCCAGTGCACAATCAAGATCCCTGCGTTGCCATGTATTGCTTATAGGACGAAGAACAGTTTCTAAAATGGCATATCTAAGGCTCTGGTCTGTTCAAGTAGTGAGGGTAAACGGTGAGGATGTTTTCTGCTATCCACTTTTAATTATTATTTTGGATATAGAGGATGGTCACTTTTTTTCAAGCATTCAGAGAGGGTTTAGGTAAAATATACACTACCGTTCAAAAGTTTGGGGTCACTTAGAGATGTCCTTGTTTTGGAAAGAATAGCACATTTTTTTGTCCTATGAAAATAACATAACATTGATCAGAAACACAGTGTACACATTGTTCATGTTGTAAATGACCATTGTAGCTGGAAACAGCAGATATTTATGGAATATCTACATAGGCGTACAGAGGCCCATTTTCAGCAACTATCACTCCTTTGTTCCAAAGGCACATTGTGTTAGCTAATCCAAGTTTATCATTTTAAAAGGCCAATTTATCATTAGGAAGCCATTTCGCAATTATGTTAGCACAGCTGAAAAGTGTTCTTCTGATTAACTTCTTTGGGATAAGGGGCAGCATTTTCACTTTTGGATGAATAACATGCCCAGAGTGAACTGCCTCCTACTCAGTCCCAGATGCTAATATATGCATATTATTATTAGTTTTCGATAGAAAACTAGACTTTTTGAATGATGTCTGTCAATATAACAATATGGCAGGCAAAAACCTGAGAAAAAATCCAAACAGGAAGTGGGAAATCTGAAGTTTGTAGTTTTTGAACTCACCCCTATCGAATACACAGTGGGATATGGGTTATATTGTACTTCCTAAGGCTTCCACTAGATGTCAACCGTCTTTAAGAACCTTTGTTTCAGGCTGCTCCTGTGAAGCGGGGCTGGATGAGAGCTGTTTGACTAAGGGGTCTGCTGGCAGCCTCGTTCTCATGAGAGGTATCTCTCTTTGCTTTTCTACAGACAATTGAATTCTCCAGTTGGGACATTATTGAACATTTATGATAAAAACATCCTAAAGATTGAGTCTATACTTAGTTTGACAAGTTTCTTCGACCTGTAATACAACTTTTTGAACTTTTCATCCGACTGGACCATAACGTGCTTTTGGATTTGTTTACAATACAAACACCCTAACAAAAGAAGCTATTTGGACATAAATGGACATAAATGATGGACATTATCGAACAAAACAAGCATATATTGTGGAACTGCGATTCCTGGGAGTGAATTCTGATGAAGATCATCAAAGGTAAGTGAATATTTATAATACTATTTATGACTAATGTTGACTACCCAAAATGGCGGATATTTCTTTGGCTGGATTGGGCTCTGAGCGCTGTTCTCAGATTCTGCATTTCTCCTTAACGTTTTTTTGAAATCTGACACAGCGGTTGCGTTAACCTTTTGCGACGAGCAAACCCGTATCCGAGAGCGTAATCATAGCCTCAAACGCATTAGCATAACGCAACGGACATAAATACCCCTATAAAATTTTCCTATTCATGAAAATCGCATATTAAATTAAATAAATATATTCAAACACAAGCTTAGCCTTTTGTTAACAACACTGTCATCTCAGATTTTCAAAATATGCGTTACAGCCAACGCTAGACAAGCATTTGTGTAAGTTTATCATGGCATAATGCTGTGCTAGGCTCTGCTGGCAGCAGGCAACATTTTCACAAAAATAAGAAAAGCAACCAAATTCAATCATTTACCCTTGAAGAACTTCGGATGCTTTCACTCAGGAGACTCCCAGTTAGATAGTAAATGTTCCTTTTTTCCCAAAATATTATTTTTGTAGGCGAAAAAGCTCCCGTTTCTTCACCATGCTTGGCTGAGAAATCGACTGAAAAATGCTAGAACTATAACGCCAAACTTTTTTCAAAATTAGCTACATAATATCAACGGAAACACGGCAAACGTTGTTTTGGATCCATCGTCAAGGTGTTTTTAACAAATATATTCGATAATATATCCGTCGAAGCAGTTGGCTTCTCATAAGAAGCGATTGGAAAAATGGCTACCTCAGTATTTTACCCAAGGTTTTCTGCGGGAGACACCATGTGACCACATGCCATATATGGTCCCTGACAGCCATTTTTCAAGGGAAATGCCTAAAAAGACATCACAATGCTGTAGACACCTTGGGGAAAATGTCGAAAACGTAAGCTCATTCATAGCTCATTCACAGCCATATAAGGAGTCATTGGCATGAGGCGGTTTCAAAAAATGCGGCACTTCCTGGTTGGATTTTTATCTGGGTTTCGCCTTGAACATCAGTTCTGTGGCACTCACGGACAATATCTTTGCAGTTTTGGAAACGTCAGAGTGTCTTCTTTCCAAAGCTGTCAATTATATGCATAGTCGAGCATCTTTTCGTGACAAAATATCTTGTTTAAAACGGGAACGTTTTTCATCCAATAATTAAAATAGCGCCCCCTAAATCCAACTGGTTAAGGAGAAGTGTATCCAAAGTTCCATGCATAACACTTGAATTTTCATCAACATTTATAATGAGTATTTCTGTGAATTCATGTGGCTCTCTGCACAATCACAGCATGTTTTAGAACTACTGAACGTAACGCGCCAATAGAAAATTAGGTTTTTATCAAACAAAACATACATGTATCGTGTAACATGAAGTCCTATGAGTGTCATCTGATGAAGATCATCAAAGGTTAGTGATTCATTTTATCTCTATTTGTGCTTTTTGTGACTCCTCTCTTTGGCTGGAAAATGGCTGGGTTTTTCTGTGAGTTGGTGGTGACCTAACATAATCGTTTGTGGAGCTTTCGCTGTAAAGCATTTTAGAAATCAGACAATGTGGCTGGATTAACGAGAATTTTATCTTTAAAATGGTGCCTAATAATTGTATGTTTGCGAAATGTGATTTATGAGATTTCTGTTGATTTGTATTTGGCGCCCTGCAATTTCATTGTAGGGCGCTAGCGGCCCCAGTTATCCCCAGCTAGCGGCCCCAGTCCGCTAGCGGCCCCAGTCCTAGACAGGTTAAAGAAGCAATAAAACTGGCCTTCTTTAGACTAGTTGAGTATCTGGAGCATCAGCATTTGTGTGTTCGATTACAGGCTCAAAGTGGCCAGAAACAAACAACCTTTCTTCTGAAATTCATCAGTCTATTCTTGTTCTGAGAAATGAAGGCTATTCCATGCGAGAAATTTCCAAGAAACTGAAGATCTCATACAAAGCTGTGTACTAGTCCCTTCCCAGAACTGGCTCTTACCAGAATAGAAAGAGGAGTGGGAGGCCCCAGTGCACAACTGAGCAAAATAACAAGTACATTAGAGTCTCTAGTTTGAGAGACAGAAACCTCAAAAGTCCTCAACTGGCTGCTTCATTAAATAGAACCCGCAAAACACCAGTTTCAAAGTCAACATTGAAGAGGCGACTCCAGAATGCTGAACTTCTAGGCGAAATTGCAAAGAAAAAGCCATATCCCAGACTAGCCAATGAAATATAAAATATAATATTAAGATGGGCAAAAGAACTCAGACACGAGACAGAGGAAGATTGGAAAAAGT
Source organism: Oncorhynchus masou masou (assembly GCF_036934945.1). Lineage (NCBI taxonomy): Eukaryota > Metazoa > Chordata > Actinopteri > Salmoniformes > Salmonidae > Oncorhynchus > Oncorhynchus masou. Next base: position 55,147,678 of record NC_088212.1, read on the forward strand.
GTTGTAGACAGATTAATCTAAGCTTGTGTTTGGATCACATTCGTGAGATGCAGAAAAAAATGAAAAGATACTGGAGAAGTGCTTGACAGCATCTGTCAAGCATGGTGGAGGTAATGTGATGGTCTGGGGGTGCTTTGTTGGTGGTAAAGTGGGAGATTTGTACAGGGTAAAAGGGATATTGAAGAAGGAAGGCTATCACTCCATTTTGCACTTAATTGGAGCCAATTTCCTCCGACAACAGGTCAATGACCCAAAGCACAGCTCCAAACTATGCAAACTATTTAGGGAAGAAGCAGTCAGCTGGTATTCTGTCTGTAATCACCGGATCTCAACCCTATTGAGTTGATGTGGGAGCAGCTTGACCATATGGTACGTAAGAAGTGTCCATCAAGCCAATCCAACTTGTGGGATGTGTTTCAGGAAGCATGTGGTGAAATCTCTTCAACAAATTACCTCAACAAATTGACAACTAGAATGCCAAAGGTCTGCAAGGCTGTAATTGCTGTAAATGGAAGATTCTTTGACAAAAGCAAAGTTTAAAGGACACAATTATTATTTCAATTATAAATCATTATTTTGAACCTTGTCAACATCTTGACTATATTCCCTATTTATTTTGCAACTCATTTCATGTATGTATTCATGGAATACAAGGACATTTCGAAGTGACCCCAAAGAATTCAACATTTTTGTTAAAATGACGCCAAAGCAGAAGGCAGACATTTTACATGCCCCCACCGATTGTCTATTTTGTTTGTTTATCTGCGTTGTTTGTAACTTATTATTTTACTATTTTTGTACATAATGTTGTCGCTACCGTCTCTTATGACCAAAAATAATTTCTAGACATCAGGACTGCGATTACTCCCCACGGACTAGCTGAATCCTTTTTCTTCTTTCACGACTCTGACGAGCCCGAGGCGGAGGAGATACGGCTCCCTCGGGAACAGGCCCCGACCCCAGTGACCTGCGTGAAGAGGAGGCGGAGAAAGAGAGGCCGGAGGACGGACTGCCTTCTGTGGTGTCGGCGACAATCGAATAAACCCTCGCTCCCCTCAATTCTACTCGCAAACATACAATCGTTGTGTCAGGATTTGGCCAGGGTTGTTCCGGGTTTTGGTCAGTAGATGTCCCCATTGTGCTTTTTGTCCCTATGTTTTTCCCTTGATCCCCATTATTATTTGCACCTGTGTCTCGTTTCCCCTGATTGTATTTAAACCCTTTGTTTCCCTCAGTTCTGTGCTCTGTGTTTGTATGTTAGCACCCTGCCCTAGTGTTCTGTGTGCTCTTGTCGATTCCGGGTGAAGTTCTTGTGGTATTCTGTTTTTTGTTTTTGTTTATTTTTGGTGAGTTTCTTTTGAGGTCTTTTTGTGTTTTTCCTACCACCTTTTGGATTTGCCATTTTTTGTATTTTAGGATTTTTTCTTTATTAAATACACCGTCTTAAGTACTGCTGTGTCTGCCTCATCTTCTGGGTTCTGCTGTCTATTCGTGGCTCAGTTGGTTAAGTGACTATTTCTCACTCCGGAGACCCAGGTTCGAAACCGGGTCCTGACAGAAACACAGAGCCAAAAATGAACCCAGAGGCAGCCAGTTCCCAGGACCTTTTTGCCACGCTGTCCCACCACCAGGAGACTGTCCAACGCCACGAAGCCGCCCTGGTTCAGCAAGAGGCCTTAATGGCTAGACATTCTCATCTTCTGTCGGAGATGCTGACTTCCATTAAGCAGATATCTGATCGACTTACCCCGGCAACAGTTTCCGTCCCAGTACCTCAGGTTCACGTACCCATGGCAGTTAACCCCCTGGCTGAACCTCGTCTTCCACCTCCCCAACGGTTCTCAGGTGATCCAAGTGCTTGTAAAGGCTTTCTCACTCAATGTTCTCTCTCCTTTGAGCTGCAACCCTCGTCGTTTCCCACCGACCGGTCTAAGATCGCATATATCATCACCCTGCTGTCGGAAAAAGCCCTGGCCTGGGCTACTGCTGTGTGGGATGCCCATAGTTCCTGCTGTGCCAGCTACTCTGCCTTTGCTGAGGAATTCAAACGAGTGTTTCAAGGCCCAAGCAGTGGTTCTGACTCAGCCAAACAGCTCCTGACTCTCCATCAAGGTTGGCGCAGCGTGACGGACTATGCCATCCAGTTCCGCACGGTGGCAGCAGTGAGTGGCTGGAACAACGAGGCGCTCACGGTGTGCTTTCTGAAAGGCCTTTCCGACACTATCCAAGATGAACTGGCCACTCGGGAACCACCGGACAATCTCGAGTCCCTGATCAAGTTGGCCTCACGCATTGACCAGCGTCTGAGAGAGAGAGAACTCAACCGTAGACCTCTAGCTCCTATCAGTCCCAGCTCCGAGTCCCCACCTTTATCATCGCTGGCTCCACCGGAACCCATGCAGATTGGACGCATCTCCCAGGCTGAGAGAGACCGCCGGATGAGGGAGCGACGCTGTCTATATTGCGGCAAACCGGGCCATTTCCGTTCCACGTGTCCCGGGCTCCAGGGAAACGCTCTGTCCCGTACAGACCGGGGGAACTGTAACGGGAAACATAACCTCCTCCCATCCGTCCAACTCCCGTCTGCTGATTCCAGTCACCCTCTCCTGGGACAACCACAAGCTTCACCTTCAAGCCTTGGTAGACTCTGGAGCCGCAGGTAACTTCATGGATGGTGTCTGGGCGAAGCAGAATGGCGTTCCCTCTGAACCTCTAAGTGACCCCATGAGGGTTACTACATTGGATGGAAGCCCTTTGGGATCTGGACTTGTCACTCATGTCACTACCTCCTTGAGACTTTCAGTTTCACAACACCAGGAATTGATGAACTTTCATTTGATCTCCTGTTCCGAGTTCCCTCTCGTCCTTGGATACCCCTGGCTTCACAGCCATAACCCTCACATCGACTGGTCTGTGGGCACTATCAAGCAGTGGGGTCCTACGTGCCAAGCTACTTGTATTTTCCAGAATTCCCGAGTTCTACTCCCGAGTCTTTAGAATCCATCGACCTGACCCGAGTTCCCGAGTGTTACCATGACCTCAAACTGGTGTTTAGCAAACAGAGGGCCACCATGCTACCACCCCATAGACCTTACGATTGTCCCATCGACCTGTTTCCGGGCACTTGCCCCCCAGGGGTCGGATCTTTTCCCTATCTCCACCCGAACGAGCTGCTATGGATACCTACATCAAGGACGCTCTGGAAGCAGGCCTCATGCGTCCATCCACCTCCCCGGCGGGAGCAGGGTTTTTCTTTGTGGCCAAGAAAGACGGTGGATTACGTCCTTGCATCGACTACCGGGGACTCAATGACATAACCGTCCGTAACCGTTACCCGCTACCCCTTATGGCCACAGCCTTCGAGCTGCTCCAGGAAGCAGTTGTTTTCACTAAGCTTGACCTGCGGAACGCATACCATCTTGTGCGGATCAGACCTGGTGACGAGTGGAAGACCGCTTTCAACACGCCTACTGGTCACTATGAATACTTGGTGATGCCCTTCGGCCTGACCAACGCCCCAGCGGTGTTCCAAGCGCTCATAAACGATGTGCTTAGGGATATGCTTAACATATTTGTGTTCGTTTACTTGGATGACATCCTCATCTTTTCGAGCTCCCTTCAAGAACACACTAAGCATGTCAGACAAGTACTCAAACGCCTCCTGGACAGCCATCTGTACGTTAAGCCGGAAAAATGTGAATTCCATTCATCCCGAGTACAATTCCTGGGATTTGTAGTGGAACCCGGTCGAGTCCAAATGGACCCTAGGAAGGTAGGGGCGGTAGCGGATTGGCCCACCCCCAAATCCGTTAAGGATGTTCAGCGTTTCCTGGGCTTCACAAACTTTTACCGCAAGTTCATCAAGAACTTCAGTTTGGTGGCAGCTCCTCTCTCAGCTTTAACCAAAGGTGGCAATGCAAGGTTTTTGTGGGGAAGAGAAGCTGAGACGGCCTTCCAAGGACTCAAGCAGCGCGTCCTCTCTGCTCCCATCCTGATACTACCGACTACGGATGAACCATTTGTGGTGGAGGTAGACGCATCAGAGGTTGGTGTTGGAGCTGTCCTGTCTCAGAGGGGTGAAGACAAGAAGCTTCATCCGTGCGCTTTCTTCTCACACCGGCTTACCCCGACTGAGAGGAACTACGATGTGGGGGATCGTGAACTCCTAGCGGTTAAGATGGCATTGAAGGAATGGAGACACTGGCTCGAGGGGGCTTCTCACCCGTTTCAAGTGCTTACGGACCACAAAAATCTGGAGTATATCCAGCAGGCGAAGCGATTGAACTCTAGACAAGCTAGATGGTCTCTTTTCTTCAATCGATTCCAGTTTATCCTCACCTATCGGCCTGGGTCGAAGAATCTCAAACCGGATGCCCTGTCCCGAGTCTACGCTCCTGCCATTCGAGATGACACGGACATGCCTGTCCTTCCTGCTGCTAAGATTGTGGCTCCAATCTCGTGGCAAGTTGAGGATACCGTGAGACGTGCTCAAGCTAGCGAACCGGACCCTAAAGGAGGCCCTGCCAATCGGTTGTTTGTCCCCAAGGCAGTGAGGACTCAGGTCCTTCTGTGGGGGCACTCCTCTCGCCTCACCTGTCATCCGGGCGTAGGTCGCACCTTGGAGTTCATCCAGCGTAAGTTCTGGTGGCCTACCATAAGAGAAGACGTTGCCACTTTCGTCAATGCCTGCCCCGTGTGCTGCCAGGGCAAATCTTCTCACCTCCGCCCTCAAGGACTCCTTCACCCTTTACCTGTTCCCCACAGACCCTGGTCCCATATCTCATTGGACTTTATTACTGGACTTCCTCCATCCCATGGCAATACTACTATCCTAGTCATAATCGACAGGTTTTCAAAGGCGGCCAGGTTCGTCCCTCTGACTAAGTTACCTTCTGCCAAGGAAACGGCTGAGTTGGTAATTAATCATGTGTTCCGAGTCTTCGGCATTCCTCAAGATGTGGTTTCTGACAGAGGTCCCCAGTTCGCCTCAAGGTTTTGGAAGGCCTTCTGCCAACTCATGGGGGCTTCTGCCAGTCTATCTTCAGGGTACCATCCGGAGTCCAACGGCCAAACAGAGAGGATGAATCAAGAGCTGGAAACCACCCTCCGATGTATGACTCGTGACAACCCGTCCACATGGTCATCCTTTATTGTTTGGGCCGAATACGCGCACAACACCTTGCGCTCCTCCTCCACTGGTATGTCCCCGCACGAGTGTCAGTTTGGCTATGCTCCTCCATTGTTCCCGGACCAGGAGGCAGAAGTCAGAGTGCCTTCAGCCTTGAGGTTCGTCAGACGCTGTCGGCTTATGTGGAGGAAGACCCGTCTTAATCTGATGCGTTCCTCACAGAGGTATCAACAACAAGCCAACAGACGTCGCCGTCCCGGGCCTACCCTGCGCCCCGGCCAGAGAGTCTGGCTTTCCACAAGAGACTTACCTCTACGGGTGGAGTCTCGCAAGCTGTCCCAAAAATACATCGGTCCCTTCAAGGTTGCCAGGAGAGTTAACCCAGTTTCTTATCGCCTACACTTACCCAGATCCCTTAAGATTAATCCCACATTTCATGTGTCATTGTTAAAACCTGTTGTTTTTTCTCCCCTTGTCCCGGCAGACAGACCTCCCCTCCGCCTCGTGTCATTGGAGGCCAGCCGGCTTATACCGTCCACCGGATACTGGATTCCCGCCGGGTGCAGCGGTCCTGGCAGTATCTGGTGGACTGGGAAGGCTACGGTCCTGAGGAGCGCTCCTGGGTTCCTGCCAAAGACATCCTGGACCCTGACCTCATTCGTCAGTTCAGGGTCCTCCACCCTGAGAGAGCTGGTAGGAACGTCAGGAGCCGTTCCTAGGGGGGATTCTGTCAGGATTTGGCCAGGGTTGTTCCGGGTTTTGGTCAGTAGATGTCCCCATTGTGCTTTTTGTCCCTATGTTTTTCCCTTGATCCCCATTATTATTTGCACCTGTGTCTCGTTTCCCTGATTGTATTTAAACCCTTTGTTTCCCTCAGTTCTGTGCTCTGTGTTTGTATGTTAGCACCCTGCCCTAGTGTTCTGTGTGCTCTTGTCGATTCCGGGTGAAGTTCTTGTGGTATTCTGTTTTTTGTTTTTGTTTATTTTTGGTGAGTTTCTTTTGAGGTCTTTTTGTGTTTTTCCTACCACCTTTTGGATTTGCCATTTTTTGTATTTTAGGATTTTTTCTTTATTAAATACACCGTCTTAAGTACTGCTGTGTCTGCCTCATCTTCTGGGTTCGGCTGTCTATTCGTGGCTCAGTTGGTTAAGTGACTGTTTCTCACTCCGGAGACCCAGGTTCGAAACCGGGTCCTGACACGTTGGACAATAAAATGGACGTATTGCTTTAATGCAGGGAAACTGAAATGAGTTTTACCTTGTTTCTATCAACATGTTAAATGTGCAGAGGGAAAAGAACTCTGGACCACCTATAGTCCACACAGAGATGCATACAAGCTCTCACTCGCCCTCCATTTGGTGAATCTGACCATAATGTCCTCCTGATAGTTACTTACAAGCAAGCAAATTAAAGCAGGAAGCACCAGTGACTAGATCAATAAAAAAGTAGTCAGATGCTAATATGTTCTGGGATTCCTCCAATGGCATTGAGGAGTACACCACATCTGTCATTGGCTTCATCAATAAGTGCATCGATGACGTCTTCCCCACATTGACCGTACGTACATACCCCAAACATAAACCATGGATTACAGCATCCGCACTGAGCTAAAGGCTAGAGCTGACGCTTTCAAGGAGCTGGACTCTAACCCGGAAGCTTATAAGAAATCCTGCTATACCCTCCGACAAACCATCAAATAGGGAAAGCATCAATACAGGAGTAAGATCGAGTCATACTATACCGGCTCTGACGCTCGTCGGATGTGGCAGGACCATTACAGACTACAAAGGGAAGCACAGCCGAGAGCTGCCCAGTAACATGAGCCTACCGAACGAGCTATACTACTTATATGCTCTCCTCGAGCAGACCACCATAGTGTCTGTGCCCAAAAACACTAAGGTAACCTGCCTAAATGACTACTGACCCGTAGCACTCATGCCTGTAGCCATGAAGTGCTTTGAAGGGCTGGTCAAGGCTCACGTCAACACCAGTATCCCAGGAAGCCTAGACCCACTCCAATTTGCACACCACCCCAACAGATCCACAGATGATGCCGTCTCTATTGCACTCCACACTGCCCTGTCCCACCTGGACAGAATGAACACCTATGTGAGAATGCTATTCATTGACTATAGCTCAGCTTTCAACACCATAGTGCCCTCAAAGCTCATCAATAAGCTAAGGACCCTGGGAATAAACACCTCCTTCTGCAACTGGACCCTGGACTTCCTGACAGGCCGCCCCCCAGGTTGTAAGGGTAGGTAACAACACATCCACCACGCTGATCCTCAACACAGGGCCCCCTCAGGGGTGCGTGCTCAGCCCCCTCCTTTACTCCCTGTTCACTCATGACTGCACAGCCAGGCACGACTCCAACACCATCATTAAATCTTCTGATGACACAACAGTGATCACCGACAACGACAAGAGAGCCTATAGGGAGGAGTTCAGAGACCTGGCCAGGACAACAACCTCTACCTCAACATGATCAAGACAAAGGAGATGATTGTGAGCTACAGGAAAGGAGGACCGAGCACGCACCAATTCTTATTGATGAGGCTAAGCGTGGAGCAGTTTGAGAGCTTCAAGTTCCTTGGTGTCCACATCACCAACAAACTAACATGGTCCAAGCACACCATGACAGTTGTGAAGCGTGTACGACAAAACCTATTCCCCATCAGGAAAATTTGGCATGGGTCCTCAGATCCTCAAAAGGTTCTACAGCTGTACCATCGAGGGCATCCTGACTGGTTGCATCACTGCCTGGTATGGCAACTGCTCATTCTCTGAACGCAAGGCACGACAGAGGGTAGTGCGAACAGCCCAGTACATCACTGGGGCCAAGCTTCCTGCCATCAGGGACCTCTATACCAGGCGGTGTCAGAGGAAGGCCCTGAAAATGGTCAAAGACTCAAGTCACCCTAGTCATAGACTGTTCTCTCTGCTACCACACGGCAAGTGGTACCGGAGCACCAAGTTTAGGTCCAAAAGGCTTCTATACAGCTTCAAACCATAAGACTCCTGAACATCTAGTCAAATGGCTACCCCGACTATTCACATTGCCTCCCCCCCTCCCCACACCACTGCCACTCTCTGTTGTCATCTGCATAGTCACTTTAATTAAATCTACCTACATGTACATACTACCGCAACTGACTGGTGCCCCTGCACATTGACTCTGTACCGGCACCCCCTGTATATATTGTTATTTTTTACTGCTCCTCTCTAATTACTTGTTTATTTTATCTCTCATTCTTATCCTTTTTTTTGGAATTGTACTGTCGGTTAGGGGCTTGTAAGTGAGCATTTTACTGTAAGGTCTACCCCCTGTTGTATTCGGTGCATGTGACCAATTATTTTTATTTGATTTGACTTTTGAACGGTTCTGTGTATTTTGCTGAGAAGTCCGATTTTCTCCATTTAATCCTTATTAA